>NC_091558.1:46023873-46051373 GCF_042767895.1 Penaeus vannamei | reverse complement strand
GGCGACGGAAAAAGTAGCAGGGCTTTGTTGACGCCTAAGCCCTGGCAATCCGCGAAGCCTCTGTTCCGGCGAAGGACCCCAAAAGATCTGGCGAGGAAGAGGGAGAAAAAATTGTACTTCCAGTTCGATATTCCCCTTTGGTTCTCTCCCGCGCTCTCTCAGTCAATTTGCGCCGTAATGTGGATATTCCCTTTGCTCCCTCGCTACGAACCCGTGGCACATTTCGTGACATTTCGTGATCCGTTCCATACACGACTCTTCTGCGCCGACGGGGAGGCCACGTGCACCTCGGGGGAAGGGGCGGGGGCGGGGCGAAGGCGACCTGTTGCAAAGGTCAGGCTTGTAGTTCTTCAGGAGGTTCCCTCAGCAAGAGTGCTGATGCCACGGTCAGAGCACGCGTCCTCAGCCAGAGGAAGGGCTAAGCGGTAACATGGACACCGAAGACCGAGGGACCGAAGCCCGGACGACACGCCCAAGCCCCCACAGCGCACAAGCCGAAGCCCCGTCTTGCGTCAGAACCAAATAATTTGATCTCATTCCCTGAAAGGCAAAGACAGCGGATGGTTGGTCAATGCGCTCGAGTCTCCGGCACCACGCAATTTCACATCCTAAAAACCTTCAGACAATAACCGTCAGTAACTGAGGGTCTTCCCTACCAGAGACAAGGAGAAATAGAAAATCATTGCATTTACCAAAACGGACTCACATTTTAGGTTTCGTTCTTGGATCGAGATTCATTCCCCAAGGAGAGAACATTGGAAGAGATATTTCGCTCCAAGTTTAAAGGTCTAAACCGCCGACCTTCCTGCCCAGGGATTTAAAGACCCTAAAAGACCTAGGCTTCCTCGTCATTGTCAAACAGCATTTCTTAAGGAGCAACTTTTCTCGAAGTCAAATCGAACCCTGAGACCCACAGCGGCCACCGGGCATTCGCTCGTCACACTCACAACTCCAACCCATAGGGGTATGAGCCCAGACCTTCGCTAACCCACGTCTCCGCAGAAAGACTTCGTACTCAGTGCTTTGACGTGCAACCCTTTCGATCCTCAATTTGTTCAAGTGTTCTCAATTTTTCTTGCAACAGGAACACAGATGATTTATTCGAGAGAGAGAGAGAGAGAGAGAGAGAGAGAGAGAGAGAGAGAGAGAGAGAGAGAGAGAGAGAGAGAGAGAGAGAGAGAGAGAGAGAGAGATTAAGAGAAAGTATGAGAGAGAGAAAGAGAGAGAGAGAGAGAGAGATTAAGAGAGAGGGAGAGATTAAGAGAGAGGGAGAGATTAAGAGAGAGAGAGAGAGAGAGAGAGAGAGAGAGAGAAAGAGAGAGAGAGAGAGACTGAGAGAGATTGAAAGAGAGAGAAAAATGAATTAAATACTTCAAGAGATCCTGCAGCCTACAATAAAATTAAAAAAAAAACTAGAATGCAAGCAAATACCCCGCAGTTAAAGCCCGAAGCCAACCCTTCTCTTCTACCCATAATTTAGGGGTTCATGTATTACAAACAAAGCCGTGTTTTTATCGTTCATACAGCAGGCACCTGTTACGCCTAAGAACCTGCTGTCCGTTTTTTCCCGCCGTGGCGTCTGGGCTTCAGTGCCTAGGTGGAAATAACTCTAATTCCAGGGCTAATAAAACTGGTCTGATGCAGTGCAGTTTTTTTCCCCCGCAGATTCTTGCAGGTCCAGGCGACTTATAGTCAATCAAATTGCCACCACGAGGCACGTGATTCAAAAACGGACTCCTGGAAGCGATGGGGGCAAGAAGCAGTCTCAGTTCTAAGTTCTCTCAAGTTCTCTGCTACCAGTTCCGAGCACTGTGAGCAATACCTCCTGGGACTTCCAATCCCCGTTATCCCTTTACGCATTCCACTTTCTGCATTATTAGTGCATGGCAACCTTTCTATTTCATTATCGCTACTGGCATCCTTACTGTTCATGCAATTTGCGTAGCTAATCCACAAATCTACAAATGTGGCTTTTAAACCTTATATCATCACCTCATTGATGATAAAAAAAATTCCAAGACCCTCGTGGAAGCTGATTTCGTCCCACGGGAAGCGAAGGGAAGAAAACCCGACCGATTCAGCTTCTCCCTTGTACGTACGCGGCGCCACAACTCACCGCGTGTCGTCAATAATTTGCCCAGCGTTTACCTTTGTCCCGGGAGGCGGAGGAGGAGAACCACTTACGTATTTATCCGGCTTGCGTATTTATTCTGTCTTCTCTTGCCCTCAGGCGAACGGGCGACGGATGGCGAGGCCGGGCAAGGTCTATTTAAGTGCTTGTATAGACCTTGAGGCCGGGGACCCTAGGCCAAGGTCTACGTCCATCTTGCCTTACATCCTTACATCTTCCTCGAGAGGCGACGGCGAAGGACGCGACATCCTGACTAATGGCGAGAATATATTCTCTTTTTTGCGGCAAATAATTTGATCAATTTTCTTATAGACTTCCATAACCAATGGCGAGAATATACTCCTTTTTGGCGGCAAATAATTTGATCCATTTTTCTTATAGACTTCAATAGCTGTCATGAGACGTAAACGGAATTCTGGAATCAATTGAAGGTGTATCTATTCTCGCGAAGGTCTCGTACGTTCTTTAAACAATTCCTTTTAGTAATTTCCGTTTCTAACCCTCCAAGGAATTATTTTTTTTCCGTAATTTCAGATACTCTATTTCACACAGACCACCAATAATAATAATAAAAAACACTACGCATATAAAAGAAGCAACGAAGACGCCTCAAGATCTGACTCTCCGGAATCCGAATGCAAAACCAGAGAACCGAGACGGAGAGGGACCGCCCGCCTGAGTTCGGTTTACGAGGAGCGAATCGATGTCGAGGCCAAGATAATGCCGCTTAAGACAGGAATATAAAGCGCAAAAAAAATCGACGATCAAATATTTAATACCAGGCATGATAGTTCGTGCGAGAGGGATTGAGGGAGAAGGGGAGAGGGGAGAGGGGAGAGGGAGATAGATAGAGAGAGAGAGAGAGAGAGACAGACAGAGAAATAGCTATATATGTATATATATATATATATATATATATATATATATATATATATATATATAGTAGATGCATATATATATATATATATATATATGTATGTATGTATGTATATGGTTATATGTATTTATATATATGAATATATATGTGTATATATATATAGATAGATATATAAATAATATATATAATATATATAATTATATATATATATGTATGTATGTATGTATGTATGTATGTATGTATGTATATATATATATATATATATATGTATGTATGTATGTATGTATGTATGTATGTATGTATGTATATATATATATATATATACATATATATATATATATACATATATATATATATATATATAATATATATATATATATATATATATATATATTATATGTATATATAAATATATATATATATATATACATATAAAAAAATATATATGTACATATATAAATATATATATATATATATATATATATATACATACATACATACATACATACATATATATATATATATATATATATATATATATATATATATATATATATATATATATATATACATACATACATACATATATATATATATATATATATATATATATATATATATATATATATATACATACATACATACATATATATATATATATATATAATATATATATATATATATATATATATATATATATATATATATATATATATATACATATACAGAGAAATAGATATACACCCGATTGTGACACAGAAAAAGAGAGAGAGAAAGAGAGAGAGAGAGAGAGAGAGAGAGAGACAGAGAGAGAGAGGGAGAGGGAGAGGGAGAGGGAGAGGGAGAGAGAGAGAGAGAGAGAGAGAGAGAGAGAGAGAGAGAGAGAGAGAGAGAGAGAGAGAGAGAGAGAGAGAGTAAGAGAGAGAGAGAGAGAGAGAGAGAGAGAGAGAGAGAGAGAGAGAGAGAGAGAGAGAGAGACAGACAGAGAGAGAGAGAATGAAAGATAAAATACAAATGGAATAAGAGACAAAGTCCGCAAGAAATACAGCTATAAACAGAAATAAACAAACAAACAAACAACCCAAAAAAGCCAGAGCAAACCACAGCCGACGCCCCGCCCTCTCAGCCAGCAGGCCCCGCCACGATCTCCGAGGAGCCCCCCCCCCCTCCCCTCCCCCCCCGAAGAGCCCGTGAAACCTCGAAGATGATGTCCTACGTCTTGGCTCCGTCGGCCTCCTTGTCGCCGCCGGCCGCTCGCTCGAGGCGCCTCCACCTCTCCTTTAAGCGGCCTCGCTCTCCTGGCTCCCATCGCTGTTTTAAAGTTACTGTGCATTGCGAAGATCATACTGTGGCTTGGCGATCAGCGGCCGAGTGTGCGAATCACGTTCATTCTGGCCTCGATCTGCAAGCGGAGAGAACAAGCCCTTCGGTGCTTCGTTTTACCAATTCCGAATAACAAAAAGAGAACATTTTTTTTAAAGAATAACTGTAGAGGTGCATATGATTCTGTGTGTTTTTTTTTTTTTTTTTTTTTTTGTCCCGGAATTATATTTATGAGTCAGCTATATATTACACATATCGTGCTGTTTGGTATTTATTTAAGTTGATTTTTTTTCCACGGAACCATTATTTACAATATCATATATGTATATATATATATATGTATATATACCCATAAATACATAAATACATACATACATGCAAATATACATATATATATACATATACATACATATATATATATATATATATATATATATATATATATATATATATATATATATATATATATATATATATATATATATATATATATATATATATATATATTTATATATATATACTAGATTATACATCAATTAGTTTTCTATCCTCTTCAACGAAATATTACTCTAGAAATAATCTATTGCAGAGATTGAGGAAAGTGACACCTTTTCCTTAGATGGTGACCTCACCCCCTCACCCCCCCCCCCCCCGGCATGTCGTAAAACAAATCAATCCACAATTTTCTCAGTTCACACGCACGCGCCGCTCCAGCTGGGCATTATTATCTGATATCTGGATAAAAGGGTGATTTTGAAACCAGCCTAGAAAAAGAAATATATATATATATTTCTGTTCACAGTACGAATGTTACGGAATACCATAATTGCAATGGCTGTTTACGAGATCTCACACTGATCGTGGAAGCAAGCACTCGACCAGCAACCAGACAAGCACTCGGCCAAGAAACAACCAAACAGACCCAGAAGAAATACCCTTTTTTTATCACGGAATTTTATCAAAGGAATTCTCACAAAAAACTAAAAACCAGAAGTCTCTCAGACTCAAAACCAAACACCGAGGACAATGCTGCACGTTTGGCAATAAATTCTCATTACATATATATTTTTCCTCGTCGCAACTCACGAGGGGAAGGCAGAGCGGCCGCCCGCGCTTATCGACCGGGCACGACTGTTTAATCAAGATATGCAGAAGGCACCACTTCACCCTCGCTGGAAGTCGCAGTCACGCCTTTCTCGCTCCCCTTTCTCGTGACTCTCTCTCTAGCTCTTCATCCAAGTTCCTCTGCGTTTCCCTCTTCCCTTCCCTTTTGGTTCCCCTTTCTCGTGACTCTCTCTCTAGCTCTTCACCCAAGTTCCTCTGCGTTTCCCTCTTCCCTCCCTTTTGGTTCCCCTTTCTCGTGACTCTCTCTCTAGCTCTTCACCCAAGTTCCTCTGCGTTTCCCTCTTCCCTCCCTTTTGGTTCCCCTTTCTCGTGACTCTCTCTCTAGCTCTTCACCCAAGTTCCTCTGCGTTTCCCTCTTCCCTCCCTTTTGGTTCCCCTTTCTCGTGACTCTCTCTCTAGCTCTTCACCCGAGTTCCTCTGCGTTTCCCTCTTCCCTCCCTTTTGGTTCCCCTTTCTCGTGACTCTCTCTCTAGCTCTTCACCCAAGTTCCACTGCGTTTCCCTCTTCCCTCCCTTTTGGTTCCCCTTTCTCGTGACTCTCTCTCTAGCTCTTCACCCAAGTTCCACTGCGTTTCCCTCTTCCCTTCCCTTTTAGTCTCCCTCTTTTTTCTCTTCCCCTTTCCCCTCCCTTGACCTTGGCGCGAAGGACCCGGCCTCCCTGCAACCCACCTCGACGAGAGAGGGGATCAACTCCGATCGTTGTATCTAATCGAAATTCGTTTTCATCCTTCCCCCGGCGGCGAATCCAGTCGCTTCAGCCTTCGGACCCGCCACTCCTCTCGTTGAATCGAACGGGTTCAAGTTTAGGAGGTTCGCCGCGTCGCTTTTTACGAAACATTCAATTGCACTTGCTTGAGGCGAAGGAAAACTGAAACCAGAGGAAGAGCAGGAACATCGGGGCAAAATACTTTCCTCGTGGTTCTCTCTTTCCTTGATTCCGGATGTGTTCAATCATTAATCATAGAAATGCGGCAGACATGATGCGCGGTAGGTAATCAAACACTAACGGTTTTTGTCCCTAATGTCCAATTTTTCTTTCGGGATGCTAGTCAGTGAGTCGGTGCTTAGCCTGTTCCACCCGATATATGAGAATGCATCTACTATTCATGTCTATTTATGACTAATTACCGAGAACGGTATGAATCCGGGTCGGTTTTTTCAGCACGTCATTCAAAGCCCGTTCGGAAGTCGACGATCTACTTCCAAAGATGTCAGCTGGCCAGTTATTTTAGTATTCTCGCTTTCCTTCGGCCGCAACTATCTCAATATGAGTTCCAAAAATAAATTCATATGAGTTTATATACCTAATCTGCGTGTTTCATGTTTCGCTCTCCTTTGTTCCGGATCGCATGTGATTCGCCACAATGTTTACATACCGACTCCCTTTAGTCGATGTCAACGTCCCACCGCCCCTCCATTGAAAGTATTCTCTATTCTACTTATTCATTCTACACAAATGCGGCCAGTGAATGGGGATTTCATTAAATATTTGAGGATATCGCTGTTCCTGCTTAGTTAATACTTCGCTGTTGACTTTGAAACTGAATCGTGGACCAAGGCAAAATAAAGCTTGGAAATATTTATTATGCGAATGTATAAAGATCGTAGTTCAAAGTTAAGGATGATAGACGCTGGCTGTTTTAATGCTTTTTTTTCAGAATGTAACAATTTGAAACCACACGCACACAAGGAGATAAGACATCTATGTTCAAAAAGGTTGTCGCTCTTTGTTATTGCGTGTGAAATTTGTGCAAATGACATCTGTTAAGAAATTAACGGCGAACTCACACACACTCTCACTCACTCATACACACACACACACACTCTCTCTCTCTCTCTCACTCACTCATTCTCTCTCACACACATACACACTCACACTCTCTCTCTCACTCACTCTCACTTACTCAATCACTCACACACACACAAACGCACACTCTCACTCTCACTCACTTACTCACACACACAGACACACACTCTCACTCACTCACACACACACACAACATACATTCTCACTCACACACACACTCTCTCTCTCTCACTCTCACTTACTCACTCAATCACTCACACACATACACACACTCTCACTCTCACTAACACACACACAGACACACACTCTCACTCACTCACACACACACAACACACATACACATTCTCACTCACACTCTCTCTCTCACTCTCACTTACTCACTCAATCACTCACACACATACACACAAACGCACACTCTCACTCTCACTCACTCACACATACACACGCACACGCACACATACGTACACACTTACTCACTGACACACAGACACGCACACACTCACTCACTCTCATACGCACACATACACACACACACTGACTGACTGACACACACACACACTGACTGACTGACACACACACACACTGACTGACACACACACACACACACTGACTGACACACACACACACACTGACTGACTGACACACACACACACTGACTGACTGACACACACACACTGACTGACTGACACACACACACACTGACTGACTGACACACACACACACACACACTGACTGACTGACACACACACACACACACTGACTGACTGACACACACACACACACTGACTGACTGACACACACACTGACTGACTGACACACACACACACACTGACTGACTGACACACACACACACTGACTGACTGACACACACACACACACACTGACTGACTGACACACACACACACACACACACTGACTGACTGACACACACACACAGACTGACTGACACACAGACACACACACACACTGACTGACTGACACACACACACACTGACTGACTGACACACACACACACACTGACTGACTGACACACACACACACACTGACTGACTGACACACACACACTGACTGACTGACACACACACACACACTGACTGACTGACACACACACACATTGACTGACTGACACACACACACACACTGACTGACTGACACACAGACACACACTGACTGACTGACACACAGACACACACACACTGACTGACTGACACACACACACACACTGACTGACTGACACACACACACACACACTGACTGACTGACACACACACACACACACACTGACTCACACACACACACACACACACACTGACTGACTGACACACACACACACTGACTGACTGACACACACACACACTGACTGACACACACATACACACTGACTGACTGACACACACACACACACTGACTGACTGACACACACACACACACACACTGACTGACTGACACACACACACTGACTGACTGACTGACACACACACACTGACTGACTGACTGACACACACACACACACTGACTGACTGACACACACACACACTGACTGACTGACACACACACACACTGACTGACACACACACACACACTGACTGACTGACGGACACACATACACTGACTGAGTGACTGACACACACACACACACACACAGACTGACTGACACACACATACACTGACTGACTGACACACACACACACTCACTCATCCACCCACTCACCCACACATACACAGCCCTCCCGCGGTTTTATTTTGAACAGAGACAAAGTTTTCCCGTCAACATTCTAGATCTCTGTTGGTTTATACAACGAATCGAAATGTTGCTAATCATCGTCTTTTCATTCCTCAACAAAACCTTCACACACACACACACAAATGATGCGTGTGGCTGCATAATCACACGATTTCGCAAAAAAACAACAACTCCGATCTGGTCTTTCGTGGCGACGGTAACGTGGTTGTAGTGGACGTGATGTACCCCAACTATGAGTCCCCCTGTTAATAGCATAGCACCTTCTGACCAGCGCCATCTGTTGGGCGTCTTCGGCAGCTACCTGGAGCATTTTTATTTGTTTACTTTTTAGCTTTCTTTTAACGGCCTCGGGTCTATTTTAACGTTTAGGGGTTAAATGTTTCACTTTTATTTTAATCTTTTATTTTAATTCATATCTAAAAGTGTAGACACACACGAGTTGATAAAATCCACAGTCTTGCCGCGTATCACTCTCTTGGGGTCACGGGGTCACTCTCTGGGGTCACGCCTTACCGTCCCCAATAAACCAAGACCAAGACCCCTTTCATTACCACCAACCTCCACGCCCCCCAACTCTTGCGTTGACATCTGGTGGCTTAGCGGTGGAAGAACCTCACAACGCCAATCATTCCTGTGATCAGCTACTGCCGAAGCGACTCCTCGCCTTAACGCCAGCCATCGCTACCAAGACCTTTCGAGCCACGCCACCCACGCAATGTCTGCCACACTACATGCTGACCACCTCACGCCTCTGCTGCACTCCCGACGAAGGCGCTGAGGATGAATTCCCAATCCCACTCTCGCCCACCGACTCACAGACCTCGTCGAGTCTTCGCGAACCCTCGTCAACACAGCCATGGCGTCACACTTCTACCCTGTATCACCGACACTTCCTCGCTACTTTTAAGAGCAAGTGTACCTCTTCAGTGCCAGGTGAACTATTTGCCCTCCCTAAACCCACCCACACCTTACATATGTTGCCTTTTTTCTTAACGAATTCTTAACTAATTCTATATTACAAAATTCTGACTGTATATATATATATATATATATATATATATATATATATATATACATATATATATATACATATATATATATATATATATATATATATATATATATATATATATATATAGAGAGAGAGAGAGAGAGAGAGAGAGAGAGAGAGAGAGAGAGAGAGAGTTATGTAAATATATATAAATAAATATATATCTAAATATAAATAAACGTATATATAGATAAATGCATATAAATAAAGATGTATATATGTATATATATATATATATATATATATATATATATATATATATATATATATATATATATATATACATATTTATAAAATGACATGTTCTGATTAAGGAGAACCTAAGAAAACAGGATTAAAGATGAAGCAAAATTAGACTACTAATTAATAAATAGAAAAAAATTAACTCGAATTCGGGTCTGTAATGTCGTGGAATTTGGATCAGTTATCATAATTCCTTTTTCTTTTCTTCCTTGTTTCATTTGGTTTCTCTTCAATTATTCCGTTTTCTCTACTGTGCATCATGTGAGAGAAAATGTTTCACGGTAAACTATTATATTCGTTAATTCCCTCTTTGGTGTGCTGTACTCCCAATTCGCTATTTTTGAAATTTGCACAATACCTTTACCGGTGTGTGCTTTCTAGGCTTCATGTGGAAATTTTTAATAAAAATAACTGACCAGGTGCACGTTCCAAGATCAACGCACGCGAATTTTCTGAAATTCAATCAATTTCATTGCTCAAAAAGTACTTTATTTCGTTTGTCCTTGGTTTGTCTCCGCTAATGGGTGTACGAATGATCCCTGAGTGCGTCTTGTGACTACGGATACATGTATGAATATATATATATATATATATATATATATATATGAATATATATATATATGAATATATATATATGAATATATATATATGAATATATATATATATATATATATATATATATATATATATATATACATACACATATAGACATAGATAAATAGATGGATAGATATAGAAATATATACATATACATATATATATATATATACACACATACATACATATATATACATACACACACACATACACACACACACACACACACACATATATATATATATATACATATATATATATATATATATATATATATATATATATATATATGTGTGTGTGTGTGTGTGTGTGTGTGTGTATGTCATATATGTATATGTATATATATACATACATATATATATATATAAATAAATGTATGTATATTTATATGTCTATGCATATTATATATATATATATATATATATATATATATATATATATATATATATATATATATATGTAGAAAAGGTATGAATGAGACGATATCTTCACAATACAAAAGATGTATCTGACTGGTTTCGATTCCTCAGAAATACATGTATTTCTGACCTTTTCTACATTTGTCAACATGGATACGGTCCATATATATATATATATATATATATATATATATATATGTATGTATGTATATATATGTATATATATGTACACACACACGCGCGCGCGCACATACACAGACACACACATACATACAAATACACACACACACATATATATATATACTATATAAATATGTATATATACACATACATATACATATAAATATGTTTATACACACACTATATATATATATATATATATATATATATATATATATATATATATATATATATATATATATATGTGTGTGTGTGTGTGTGTGTGTGTGTGTGTGTGTGTGTGTGTGTGTGTGTGTGTGTGTGTGTATTCTTTCTATTTTTTACATATTCATTCATTTATTTATTTTTGTGTTACGTTCGCATAGCAGTGGAGGCGCCTCGTGGCCTCGCTGCGCCGTCATCAGTCGCAGCTGGTCTTCCCCTTCTGCGCCGCCAGCTGCCGGGCAAGCTTCCTCTCCTCCGCCTGAGCAAGCTTGGCCCGCTTCTTTTCCTCGGCCTGAGCCTTTTCCTCGGCTTTGCTTTGCTGGAACAGGGGCTTGCTATGGCTGTGCTTGCTCCTGCCCGCCTGGTGCTTCTGCTTGCCGTTGTCAACCGGCGCGGCGCGGAGGGACCTCACCTGCTGAGCGCGTTCCAGCTTAGCCTGCTTGAGGACCGCCTTCTGCAGCTTCTCTTCTTCGGCCTCCAGCATCTTCGCCAGATCGTAGAGACCCGACCTGCCAGAGCGACTGACGGCCATGGTCTCGGTGACCTTAGCCAGATTCTGGGGCAGAATCTTTAGAAGAAGGGCCTTCATTTTGCCAGGCCCCGCCAACAGGATCTTGTCCGCTAATAGGTCGTCGTCCTTCCCCAGGAAGGTCTTCTGTATCTGTACCAAAGTGAGTTTAAGAGAAGCCTGACGGTTTTCCTTGGACTGCTGCTGTCGCTTATCGGCATTCCCAGTCTTTTCTCGTTTTCCTTTCATGTCTTGCTCCCCTTAGTCCATAGAGTTGACCTTATGTTCCTCTTCGAAGAGGATTTCGTATTTATTGTAAGACCCGACGGCGATGGCGTGTTAATTGCCGTCAACAACGACGAAGCCGTCCTGCCCCTTTTTCTCTTCCTTGGTCGCCTCCTTCTGTGCTTCCCTCATAGCCTTTAAAGGGCATATGGGAAGTAATTGTTGTGCATTTTTTTCTTGAATATTGTTCAATAATGTATGCTTAGCCTATTCATGTAAAAAAAAAAAAAAAAAAAAAAAATCGAATACCCTCTGGTATCCCCCAAAATCCCAGGACCAGGGAGAATATTGTTGAATAGCGTGATACACACACTGCATCCGCGAGTAAAGGATGTCAAGGAATTGTTGCAGTTTCAAGCTATAAAAGTTTGTAACAAAGGATGCCGCGGCGTTGCGTAGCAATGCATTGTTCCCATTCATGTTGCCAGCTGTTTGAATGGGCAAAAGAGCGCGACAGAGCAAGGAAGTGGACACGTTTTGTGCATGCCAAGCAGAGCAACTTTCAGCCTGTGCCAACCAGCTTACCTTGCTTGAAACACTTCGAGCCCGATTGCTTTGCGAACAGAATGGCTTTCGACATGGGAAATGCAAAACGGTAGGCCATTTCCAATTATATTTGTCATGATCACAACAGCGCAAAACAAACTCTGACAGAGCGCTTTTGCTTGGCGACGTAGCAAACATTCATTGCGTGGATACGACACAGTGTACCGACTGCATTGCAAGTGTGCATGTATTACAACACAGAGGTAAGGTAGGTACACCCCAAAAAGCACAACACAAATAAATACCGATGCCCCTCCACTCGCGAATGGATGTAGGCCTGCGCCACGGGTGCAGACAAGAGATTGCTCAGCCTGCAGAAATTTTGTACCATACAGAAGCGGGATCACACGTTCGACTATAAATAATAATTTAGAAAATCACTATTCATTCAATCTCTTCGGGTCTCGACGCCACTCCATGTCTGGCTGGTTTGGCACAACTTCCAGGACATCTACAGCGTAGGACTCGTGCGTGTACGGTCCAACAACCATCGACCCTTGATATTCCTCTTCTTCCAACTCTTCGAAGACGTAGGCACCCTCTGAAGAACTTATACCAACGTCCTCGTCGGAATAATCGGATGAAACCACTTATTTCACTGCCGCTGTAGTCTTGTTGTGAGTCTGTCATGTTGTACAATGTACTGAATGCAGAGAATGTTGTGGTCGTGTTCTGGAATTGACGTCACACATCCGGGTTCCGGGTTTTCGCGGGAAAATATAACTCGACTTCGGAGAATCGAAATAAATCATTTTGGGGGAATTATTTTCAGATTTCCTTTTTTACTCATATTAGAGAGATGGTTTGCGAGCTAATTCTCCCCTTTTAAAATTTTCAGTTGTTACTTCACACAAGCCCTTTTGTCAATATCAATCTGCGTGCACCGCTTTGTGTATTTATATATTAATATATATATGTATATATATGAGTGTATATATATGTATGTATGTATATATGTATATGTAGATATATATATGCCCACACATACATGCATACATACATACATATATACATGTATATGTATATATGTATATGTATATGTATATGTATATATATACATACACACACACACACACACACACACACACACACACACACACACACACACACACACACACACACACACACACATATATATATATATATATATATATATATATATTATCGATAATTATAACAGTGGTAATGATGCTAAAGACGTCAATTACAATAGTAATGATTATTACAATACTAATGTTAATTATAACAACAATTAAAATAACAATAATGATTATCATTATTATTTTTTATCATTATTGTTATTAATGTTATCATTATCATCATTATTATTATCATTATTGTTATTGCTATTATCATTATTATATTCTTCTTCTTCTTATTATTATTATTATTATTATTATTATTAAAATTATTATTATTATTATTATTATTATTATTATTATTATTATTATTATTATTATTATTATCGTTATTATTATCAGCATCGTTATTATTATTATTATTATTATTATTATTATTACTATTATTGCGTCTATCCTTCTTCTCAAGTTCAATGTCAATGCTTCTCTTTATCTGAATTTTTCTCTCGCAAAAGTGCACGTAATCGCACTCTTATAGAAACCACGTGAATTCAGTCGCAAGTGAGAGATTTGTGTGTGGTGTAGAATTTCTTGTTTATGTGCAAGTGCGCGTGTGTATGTGTGCAGTGGAGGTTGATCGCTGTCTCGTCTGAAACCACAACTTTAATTACAGTTAAATTGTGCACAATATCGAGCGCTCAGGAAGAAAAAAAGTAAAATGGTCTGAATAACCTCACGTGTCGCGGTACGCCATGGTGCCGCTAATTTCTTAACGAAACGTATTTTGCACTCTTATTTTCGTCCGCTGTTCTCTCATCCTGTTACATTTACTTAAAATATGTTACTAATGCAATACTATAATATATTCACATAAAGAGACGATAAAACGGCACCTTATTCCGGGACGAGAAAGGGAGACGTGGCACCGTCGGAACGGCGTCACGTGCGAGGCGACAGCTGACCTTCGCTGCCAGACGCACGACGATCCCCCAACCAGTCGGGCTCCAGGTGCGTCAGGGAAGGGAAGCGAAGCCTCGTCTGGGGACACAAAGCTCCTCAAAGCTCCCCGAAGCTCGTAAGGGGACGCGTTATCCTCGCTCAGGTGGAAGGGCTCGGGGACGTGGATCGGAAGACCTCGTTAGAACACGGAGGTGAGCGCCTATGAGTTAATTACAGGTAGAGAAAGACAGGTCAGACGAGGTGTGAAATCTACGAAGGTTCCTGGTAAAAAGGTGCAAAAGAAAGACAATAAACCATTATTTTATTACACACACATTCGAGTATCAGATGTTAGCCTCCTACTGGTTCAGACACATGGCCTAATAACTCTCCGATTTGTAAAAAAGAAAGAAAAACCGAAATGCTATTCGTAAATTCATCCTTTTTACGTATTGGGGATTAGGGCCTATAAGCCTCTTCGTGTTGCACGTCGTTGCTATTTTCACCTTTTGAGAAGAGATTAGAAGCAGGAAGTCGTATTTTTAGGCTCATGGGGTGCAGGAGGGGACAGGGGGCGTCCATGCAGGTATCTCACAACCCAATTAAGGTGAACATTCATTCTGTGGAAAATGTTAATGTTATGATTTTAGATTATGAGTATTGTTAAAAGGTTGAATGTGATGAATAACTGAAAATAAAGTGAGTTATGGTGAAATTATTTATCGTCTATATTTTCAATTTGTGCAGGAAGTGGCTGTCTGACAAGTTCCCGAGGTTTAATCAAGTTAAAACACTTTGTACGCTGTACTATTGATGCCTGATTGTCAGACACCAAATTTGATCGTAACTCTTTAACTTGTATAGGGGAATTTACAGAAGAGATTGCATTGCTTTACACCAAGCCGTCAGGTATGGCATGTATGTACATGCCATTGCCCTTTGTGTGTTGAATTTAGCAATTGTTTTTACATATAGATGGCTCCACAAATACCAAGTCACTGATAAGCCCATTACGCTAACTACCTGTCTCACCTGTTTACCCTTTTCCTTGATTTTCGATAATATTTTCTAATATTTATTACTGCTGTTGTTAATGTCCGTAACAATATAGTAATTATGATGTTTAAATAAAAAATAAGTGGCATTAGTAAAAAAAAGTGTTATCCCGTTTATTTCAAAGAAAAGTGAGGTCGCAAGATATACTAACTGACTCCTTTGTCGTTAAGCACTGGCAGAGCCATCTATCTGCAGAAACATTTAACCAAGCATTGCCAAAGGAAACGCACCATTTTCCCATCGAATTGGATTAATTCTAGTTTTTGGTCCAGAGGAATTGCTCTTACACTCTAAAATTCATATTCACAGGAACTACAAAGCAAAGATAGGTGGAGGCACACACTGAATGACCCGCGGCTTTGACCTATAGGCTTCCTAATCAAATCTTCATTCACTCGGGGATCAAAGACCGCCAAGCCATTGAACCCCTTTAACAAATTGGAATTAATGTACAGAAAGGCTTGTATATTTTGGGCCTGCTAGTAGAGGAAGGAAAATGCACAGAAATAAACAATTCTATAGATGAGATATTTGGAATAGCTTTAGTTCCAGCCTTCTATTTGAAGGTACATTTTACACATAATGGACAGAATGAACGGAAATAAGAGACTTTTCATCTATAGTATTACTTTTGCATTGTGAAAGGAAAGGAGTTATTGGATGCGATAATTTTAATCAAATAAACAAAGACATTTATGCTCCTTTTGTAGGATAAAGAGTAGTAGTCACAAGCTTCGCAGGATGTAAGTCTTGGGGCAGGATAGAATGTTCGAAGAAATTATTTAAGCAAGTGTATCCATCGCGGAGGAATGGACATAGTCACTGGTGTTCTGACGCTTGTCGTAAACCAGGAAGGCCAATGCAGGGAATGAGATTGCTATTTTGATGTATATATTATGATTATGAATTTTTTATTTGTTTTCCTCTTGACGCTTAACATCTATAGGATGGATGGATGGATGGGTGGATGGATGGATGGATGAATAGATGGATGGATGGATGGATGGATGGATAGATGGATGGATGGATGGATGGATGGATGGATGGATAGATGGACGGACGGACGGATGGATGGACGGACAGATAGACAGATAAATAGATAGATGAGTACTTAATCTGTCAGACACTAACCAATAACCAATCACAATAACCTGAAAAGAGGAAATGTATGATAATATCACTCAGAATGTGTGAACATGAAGCGGATAGTTCTACATATGGCTTCCACAACTATACTAGGTGAATGCATCAACGTTTACAGCCGAGGAATATGCTAACCCCCGTGATTGTCGGACCATCCAGGTCTTGAGGATATACCACCGTGATTTGAATTTTATTACTGTGACATTTATGGCTCGATCTGACTTTTCTTGGTGTTAAAAAAGCACTTGAGATATTAGATCAAACACTTGTGACTTCAAAGAATAAGAGAAGTAGTGTGGGGGATGAAGTGGAGGGTTTTGGAAGTCTTTGTCAGTGAGTGTGGGTACATATAAGTATGTGAACTTTTACTGTTGTGCCGTGATCGGATATATACTTATTGTCCATCTGGTATACCCTTCTTTCTCATTGTCTTGATATCTCCTGCTGGTTGAGCATCCAGCATCTCATTCATCTTTTTCACTGTTAAAAAAGCAGTGATGTGTTAATGATAATGTTTCCTATTTGTATTTTGCAGATGGCCTACACTTTATTTATTGGTGGTCGTAGGTGCGATGTATCTCTTTTTTTGTATCAATATCATAGCAAATTATTTATCAGTTGAGTTTAATAACTTGTTTGCTTTTACAGCGACAATGACTAAGACTTCAGTGCACTGGTTCAGGCATGGGTTGAGGCTCCATGACAACCCAGCTTTATTAGAATCAGTGAAAGACTGTGAAAAGTTTTATGCCATATTCATTCATGATGGAGAAACAGCAGGTATAGTCTATTGTTTATATGTCCTCATTACATACATGATACTACATAGCAGTTTGTCATGACATTATCATAGGTGTAGTTTAGCATGTTTTATGACAGCCTTCAAAGGTGCTTCAGTATTGAAATTTTGTTTGTTTATTTTCAGGGACCGAGGTTTCGGGTTATAACCGCATGCAGTTTTTGACGGAATCACTGTGTGATTTGGATGAACAGCTACGAGCAGTTGGTGGTCAGCTGTTTGTATTCAAAGGAAAACCAACAGCTGTAATTAAGATGCTTCATGCTGAAATTGGAATAACTCGTTTGACCTTTGAACAGGTAAGTTTGTTAATAAAAGGACAGGGATGTAGTCAATAAAACATTTAATACAGTTATCTCCTAAAAGTGTCAGTATAGCACCACTGCCTTAATATTAATCTACTTTGTAATTTTCTTTTATTTATAAGGGATTTTAATGGTTTCATAACAAACTCATAACAGAGAAGGCAAAAATTGATAATGAATACATGTAAGAGAGAGAGAAAGGGAGAATATGAGAGAGAGAGAGAGAGAGAGAAAGGGAAAATATGAGAGAGAGAGAGAGAAAGGGAGAATATGAGAGAGAGAGAGAGAGAGAGAGAGAGAGAGAGAGAGAGAGAGAGAGAGAATATGAGAGAGAGAGAGAGAGGGAGAATATGAGAGAGAGAGAGAGAGGGAGAATATGAGAGAGAGAGAGACAGGGAGAATATGAGAGAGAGAGAGACAGGGAGAATATGAGAGAGAGAGAGACAGGGAGAATATGAGAGAGAGAGAGAGAAAGGGAGAATATGAGAGAGAGAGAGAGAAAGGGAGAATATGAGAGAGAGAGAGAGAAAGGGAGAATATGAGAGAGAGAGAGAGAAAGGGAGAATATGAGAGAGAGAGAGAGAAAGGGAGAATATGAGAGAGAGAGAGAGAGAAAGGGAGAATATGAGAGAGAGAGAGAGAAAGGGAGAATATGAGAGAGAGAGAGAAAGGGAGAATATGAGAGAGAGAGAGAGAAAGGGAGAATATGAGAGAGAGAGAGAGAAAGGAGAATATGAGAGAGAGAGAGAGAGAGAGAGAGAGAGAGAGAGAGAGAGGAATATGAGAGAGATAGAGGGAAAGAGAGAAAGAGAGAAAGAGAAAGGGAGAACGAGAAAGATAGAGAGAGAAAGGGAGAAAGAGAAAGATAGAGAGAGAAAGGGAGAAAGAGAAAGATAGAGAGAGAAAGGGAGAATGAGAGTGAGAGAGAAAGGGAGAATGAGAAAGAGAGAGTGAGAGAGAAAGGGAGAAAGAGAAAGATAGAGAGAGAGAGAGAGAGAGAGAGTGAGAGAGAAAGGGAGAGAGAGAAAGAGAGAAAGGAAGGGAGAATATTAGAGAGAGATGGGGGGAGGAAGGGAGAGTATCAGAGAGAGAGAGAGATATTAAATGAAATGCAGTAGATTCTTGTTAAGTTGTTAAAGGCACTTCGTATATTTTTTTCAGGACTGTGAGGCAATATGGAATAAACGGGACAATCAGGTACGAAGTCAGTGCAAAGAGCTCGGCATAGAGATCGTGGAGAAAATTGCTCACACCCTTTGGGATCCTTTTGAGATTATTGACTGTAATGGAGGTCAGCCACCACTGACCTATGAAATGTTTGTGGTAAGTTCTCAAGCTCTGCATGTGATTTAAGTAAAAGATGATCATAAAACCAAAATTCTTCTTGAGTCTTTTATCTTTAGGACTTTTGGAAAATCCAGAGAATGCCATTTAATGGAAAGATAAAACTTAAATTCTCTTCTGAATGCTTTCCTATCGACCAGTCTTTCGTTCTCTTTCTGTCTGTCTGTTTTCTGTTGGCCTCCTTTTCTCAATCCAAGTCTCTCAGTCCTTCTGTCTCCCCATCTCTTCATCTCTTGTTCTCTCATTCTTACATTCCTTTCGAATTTTCTTTTCTTTTTATAAGTACATTTAACTTTTATCTATTTATATACCATTTTTTCAAATTTTCTGCTTCTTCTCTCTACCTATTTCACTTCCTTCCTTCCTCCTCTTTCAGTAATGGAAGGAAATTCATCATAAAAGTGACTAGTATTCCCTTATTCAGATTGTACCTCTGATTTGTTATGCAGCAAGTGTCAGCAGTATTAGGACCTCCAGAAAGGCCAGTACCTGATGTCAAGTGGGATGATGTAATCTTTGGAGAAATTTCAGACGAGCTTGCTATGAAGTTACAGGTAAGTTTGTTTCCTTATTCAAACTGTGGGTCTTTGTTTTGTAGAGAAATCAGTGGAGTTACTTTTGGAGAAGTATCATGCAGAAATACCTGTGAATGCTGTGAATTTTTTTTTATAGATACATGAAAGACCTTTTCGATGGGAATGATAAAAATACAACCTATTTTCAGCTGTGTCCCCACATCCCAACACCAGCGGAACTTGGTTGGAATAGAGAATGTGACGAACAGTCGGCATACATTGGTGGAGAGACGGCTGCTTTAGCACACCTGCAGAAGAGACTGAAGATTGAGGAGAATGCCTTTAGGTATTTTGAGAAATATGACCTTCTTGTAGGGTTGACTTTTAAGCCTTTTACACAAGATTCTTTTTGTGTGTATCTGGACATAGTAGAATTGAAGTGGTTTTAGGGGAAGGCTATAGGTTTTTTTACTTGTGATATCTTTAATATTTTTGTACATTTATATAATTTCAAGTTTATGAAAGTGATTGCCTCCACTGGTGTGGTGATTTTATTGGCATTTATTGTTTTGTGTATTTGCCAGTTGATTAGCTTTTGGTGGTAATCCAATTCTACATATCAATCCAGGCTAAAATTAACTGATTCTCCATCAGTGTGAGCCATCATAGAAAATGGATCTTCGGCTGGTTTTATTTAACTTTGTGGTAGGCTTATTAATTCTGCAATTGGGATTTTCTTTTTCCTTCCCGCTCTTTTTCTCTTTCTTTCGCAACCTTATCTGGGTCCTGGTGGAGGTTTGTGCTCTCAGAGTGCAGAATGCGTTCAGTGTCTCCTTTGAGTAGAGAGGCACCATTGAAGAATCATTGATCCGAATGCGATCGTGTTAGTGTTATTAGGACCCTAGAACTATAAATGCTGTAATCATGTATAGGAAACTAATTTTCAGGTGAATTTCATATCAGCTGAATTCAGGTTTTGAATTACTTATTAGATATAATTCCCTTTTGCATCTTTATAGTTATCTTTATGATATACAAAATAGTATATATTTTTTTATTAACACAGTGAAGTGGTGAGAAGTATGGCAGTTTCCAATGAATAATAGATGGTTTTAGTTTGGTCTTAGTAACTGTATTCTGTTTCTGTCTTATAGGACTAATGAAAATGGGTGCTAATTAATGGTATGCTTTTTTCCCAGGGATTGCTATATCCTGCCAAACCAGGTCAACCCAGATATTCTCGGTGAACCTATGAGTATGTCGGCAGCTTTGAGATTTGGATGCCTCTCCGTCAGAAAGTGAGTGCTGCATATTTCTACTATTGTGATTTGGTTTAGTCTTTGAAAATCTAAAGCTTTTAAATATGAAGCTTCAGTTAATTCAGTGAGTCATTTAAGTACCATACATATTTGAATATACTATATATGTATATATACATTATTATTTTGGTAACCCCTTTACTTCAATTCATTTGTACACGTTGAATATTGTTACTTTATTTCTGTCTGTTTTCTGTAAAGTACTCAACCAGTTTACAAAGTCAGTTTAGTTTTCAAATACACATGTGGATGTTTTTCTCTATACCTACAGACAGTTGTGTTTAGATATCTAAATGTTAAAAATAGGACATGTTATATCCATTTGTGCTTCTGCAAGATTGTAAAAGATAATCAGATGAAGAGATGTACTTATTCAGGACAGGAAACTTATTCATTGGACGGGGGACTCATTACAGTGTTTCATTATCATGTGTCTGTAGTATTTGCCTTTTAGTTGTTTTAGCATTACATTTTTGTGTGTGTGTGTGTGTGTGTGTGTGTGTGTGTGTGTGTGTGTGTGTGTGTGTGTGTGTGTGTATGTGTGTGTGTGTGTGTGTGTGTGTGTGTGTGTGTGTGTGTGTGTGTGTGAGAGAGTGTGCATGAGCTTGTACGTAGAGCAGTGCATGAATTCCTACTATTTTTAAAATCAAAATGATTTCAGATTTTACTGGAATATTCAAGACATATATTTTGAGCTACACAAGGAGATAAAACCGCCCTTCCATTCCCTTACGGCTCAACTCATTTGGCGTGAATTCTTCTACTGCATGTCTGCCAACAATGAAGCTGTGAGTATTATGTCATTCCCATTATATCCTACATTAGAAGGGAATTATTTTTTAGAACTGTTGGCTATGAACACAAATTATATCCATTAGATATAGTTTCCCTAAATCATGCCAACTTTAAAATGTTTAGGTTATATGATCAACCTGATGCAGCCGAGGATTTCATTTAAGTATATGCCAAGCCCAAAGTGAGATTGTCTCTACAGAAGGATGGCTCTACAATTACTAGTACTACCTACCTTGCCTATTTATCCTTTTCCTTGATTTTCGGAAATATTTCTTTTATCTTCTATTTCTATTAATACTGTCAGTAACACTATAATGATTAAAGTGTCTATGATAATAATGACAATGATGATATTGGTAGTATTAGTAAAGAAAGAAAAAAAGAAAAAAAAAAGAATTTCTAAAACCTCAAGGAAAGTTGGAATCAGGTGAGGTCACAAGGTCTTCTAATTGACTCCCTGGTGGCTGAGTATTTGTGGAGAAATCTATATATAAAATATATTCACAAAACATGTACAGTGAACTGGGGACAGTTTATTTATTATACTCCAGTAAAAGGATTAGGTATGCTTATGTACTGTTAGACAACTTACATTAGAAGACAGTATGTAGGATATGAAAGGGTAATTCTCTAATTTTTTTGTAATTGTAGAAGTTGAATTGGTAGGGGCAAGCCATATAACATTTTGACTCCATAAATGTATAAAACACTCTTTTTCCCTTAAATGTCAACAAGAATATTGGTCTCAATATGCTTCACAAAACTTTGACTTTACTGTCAGGTATTTCATAATGTATGCATTGTAGAAATATTCAAATGGTAGTTTAACATTTTAAATTATGATAGATAATTCATTGTTACTCGAATGTATCTATTTATCCAATGCCACGGGGAAAAAGTTGTATGTTTTGTGTCTCTTCACATAGATGACTGTAGAAGTGATCAACCACTAAGGAGACAGTTAATAGACCTTGTGACCTTGTGATGATGATATTATTATTATTACATACATTAAGATTATTATAATGTTATCAGCATTACTAATAGCAATATAAGATAAATGAAAATATTTTAAAAAATCAAGGAAAAGCGTAAACTGGTGAGATAGGTATTACAAGTAATTGGCTCATTGGTGACTTAGTATATGTGGATCCATCTGTGTGTAGAGAAAATAAAATAAACTCACGGTGGAAATGGTATGTACTCACATGCCATCAGTGGCTGCGTCAGGTAACTGTCTCCTAAAAGCATATCAGTCAGCCAATCAGTCCATCAATTAAACTACATACTGCAGGTGATGTTTTTTCTTATGTCACTTTTGTGATGATGCGTTTTGCTTGCGTGAATTTATCTTTTTTGAATTCCCATTATTAATAGAGAAGTGGTATAAATGATAATTGATAAATTAATCAAATGATCTTGACAAACCTTAACAGTTTATTATTATTTTTTTCCCGCAGTATAACAGAATGAAAGGAAATCCCATTTGCATCGACATCCCGTGGAGGAAGGACGATGAGCATTTGAAGGCGTGGACGGAGGGACGCACAGGTTATCCTTTCATTGATGCCTGCATGAGGCAGCTTCGCAAGGTCTGATCTTATTTTGCAGAGAAAATGGCAGAGGCTTTTTTTTCTAATTTTGTTAACGACATTTCTAGTATTCTTATTTTATGTCTATTTTTTGTAGTACTACTATTACCCATAACGATGATAAAGATGATAATGATGATAATGATAATAATGATTTTAATGCTGCTGCTGCTGATGATGATAATAATGATAATAGTAATTGTAAAGATAATGGTAATGGTAATGATAATGGTAATGATAATAATGATAAAGATAATGATAACATGGATTAGTGGTAAATTATTAATGTTTGATAATTAATGATAATGATAAGATAATGATATGATGATGATAATGATGATAATAATAATACTAATGGTAATACTAATGATAGTAATGATAATAATGATAATGATATTAATGATAATAATAATAATAATAATGATAATGATAATGATAATGATAGTGATAATGACAATATTAATGATAATAAAGATGATAATAATAATAGTTATTATTATTGTTGTAGTGTTAAGAATAATGATAATGATAATAGTAATGATAATGATGATTATAATTATTGTAATAATAAAATAATGATGATAATTTAATGACAATAACAGTATTGATAATAATGATTTTAGTAATAGTAATGATGATAATTATAATAACAATAATAGTAATGATAATGATACTAAAATGATAATGATGATAATAATAATGATAATTATAATGATGATAATAATAATAATGATAATAATAATAATGATAATAATAGTAATGATAATAATGATGATGATGATAATGATAGTAATTATGATAATAAACAATATTAATAATAATGATAATGATAATGACAATATTAAGGAAAAATGTAGTGATGATGATTATTTTCATTATTATTTTCATCATTATCATCTTCATCACCATTATCATCATAATCTTTATCCTTATAATAATTTTCATCGTTTTCATCACTATCATCATTATTATAAATTTCACCATCACCATCATTTTCATCATTTTATCATTATCGTTATTTTTATCATTATTATCATTATCATTATTATTTTCATCATTTTCATCATCATTGGTATTATTTTGATCATTATTATGATCATCACTATTGTCATCATAATAATTTTAATCATCATTTTCATTATCATCATCATTGTTATTATTACTTATTATTGCTGTTGCTGTTGTTATATAAAGTACAAGTAGTTGTTATTGATATTACTAGTACTGTTATTTTAACTCTTACATTTTCTATTGCTTTTTGTATAAGTGTTAATAGTATTCTTCTTGTTCATGGTAATATTTCTATTTGTGTTTGTATTAGTAGTCAAATGTTAGAAAATAAGTTTTTTATTGAAGATATTGATATATCACTATTTTCCCAAAGAATGGAGCGGCATGGAGTTTATGAATTGATATATTGTCACTTTTTCTTAGAATTGTTGAATGTTGATGTTCATTTCTCTTTCGCATGAAATTTTATCATCCATGAAAATCGTAAACTGCTAGCTATTTGTGAAAGATGCGGTGATTTTCACTAATTCCGTAGAAAGGAAATGGCTGACTGATGGGTGTTGCAGCATTTTGGTTATCCTCATTACAGTGGCCTTCCTCTTCACATGAAAACATATTCACTAATTAAATCATTTCGAAAATCCTTCAGGTCTTCGTTACTGTTGTTATCGTGGTACTCATCATGATTGTAGGGAAATGTGTCAAAGTGATTACATACTTTCCCACTGGCAGTTGATGGTGAAGATGCTGCTGAGAATGGGAACAAGTCAACTATTTTGCCAACAGTTGACAAAAATAAACACTAAACACTTGGTTAAACTGAACAAGTTTTACATCGTAATAGAATGATTGGACAGATTTACTCATCACTGTAAGACAAAAGAATAGTTTTCCCGAACATTTGTATAATGGAAGTTAAAGCCATCTCTGTGTATTTGTCCAGACTCCTGAAATGCTATTGTATGAATTAATTCCGTTTGTTGAAACTTCTTTTAGGTGGTAGGGTTGTTAACCCACTAACGCCGGTATATATTGAAGTTTCCGGGCGGCTGCAAAATCGGCGCGCAGGGCTGCTGAGTTGGTGCATGAACCTTGATCACCCTGGTGGGACGGCAGGCAATTTTTTTTTTCCCGGTGTCTCATACATGGGACACCCGTCGTAAATGGGTTAATCAGATTGATGATCCTGTTTCCTATGCTCCTCTACCTGCTGTTGTAATTCATGAGTAAGAGGAGGCATGATTCTGTTATGAATTAACGAATTCCTGCCTGTTGAGAATGAAGCCCTTGTTTATGATTTGGGGCCTGTAACCTGTTGGATCCGGGTTAACAGCCTCATGACTCGCATTTGGCCCAAAATCCAAGCATTAGACTTGTTTGAGTGGAGATCCTTCTGGGTGTGTGGCTTGTAGGCCCGTCCATTATGGACACTCAAGTGTGGCATCAATACTTCTTGCCTCCCCTTTGCAATATTATTATTACTTTACCTGCACAAGTTTTTTTCCTCTAAGGTAGATATTTGTCATTTGATATGTTGCATCAAAATGGACAAGGACTGTATTCCTTGAACAGACTACATATCAACTCTCTAGGAAGTCTACAACTCTGTGCAGTAACAATAACAAAAACTAACATTTTATTATTTGTTATTATTTGATATTTTGGTATTCAATTTTCTACAACGCACTCTGTGCTACTAGTCCTAGTGGCCAGGAATAGGGGATTGCACATGAAAATGGTGTCCTCTCTTGAGCCAATGCTCTTTGAGCCACGGATCACGGATGGTATATTCCACCCATATTTACTAATAGAGGTAATGCAAGAGCCCCTTCCGAAATGCCCTCTGAGTCTAAACTTCCTTCAAAAGCTTTATACACTCATGACAAGTTATATCAGCCTTCAGGTGAATTTTTCATGAGGGCAATTTCCCACCACCCTGGCCCTCAGACAAATTTTTCCATGATGGCATATTCCCGTCATTCGGCCCTCTGCAAAATTTTTGGGATATTCCCATCACACTGCCCAAATTTTTTCATGACACGTCACATCACCCAAATCCTATGGTTTAAGCAGATCACTGCTCCTGTTTCCTGTGTAACCTCTATTTTCTGTTGTAAATCACGAACACAGTAAAGCATAATCACTTGATATCCTTTTTGTCTCTTCTTGTTCTCTTGATTATGTAATCTTGATTTCCTGTAGTTTATATGTCACTCATACATTGCCTTTTAACAATACCACTTGTTAAAGCTGATGTTAGTTTTACGGTGTTGATATTTTCATTGTTACCATATTCATGATGCCAATCTTCCCTATGCATGGAAGCAATTTTGTTATACAGCTCCTTTAAGTTTTTTGAAACCAGTGAAACCATTGTCAGAAGTGTGACATTCTCAGGACATTCCACTAATGGCTGTTTGAGAATACCATGTGATAGTGGCTGCTAGTTCTGTCGTTTCACTGCTTCCAAATAACCATATGAAATGGTTGTTTTTGTTTGGCTGCACTTTACAGAAACCGATATGATTTTTTTGCATTTAGGAAGAAACCAATCAGAGCAGTAA
>NC_091558.1:46006373-46018873 GCF_042767895.1 Penaeus vannamei | reverse complement strand
TATCTATGTGTATATATATATATCTATATAGTCATACATGTTTAAATAAAAATTCTACTTATTATTTGACAGTCGTATCCATTTTTAACATTTTCTTGAAATAATATTGTAACTATTTATTTTGGTACTTTTTTGTCCTTCAGTTTTACGATCAACAAGGTTATGTTGGATTATATGCAAGGAAAACGATCATGACCAAGAGTTGACATTTACGACCATTTTTTCCAACAGATGATGGAGAGCATTAGGGAGAAGATGGCCGTGAAACCACCACACTGTTGTCCGTCCAATGTGAAAGAGACGAGAGTATTCTTGCGACTGCCTGAGGCTTGCTACCACAATGTTCTCTAGTGGGATTGGATCTAAATCTGTTACAGTAGATGAGTACTGTAACATCAACAGAGGACATTTTACCATCTGTAATACTTTACTATATGTATACATCCAGATATGCTAATGGTACAATTTATATATGAGGCATTTGGTGCAGGATCTGAGTAGTTCATGAACATGGAGACAATCTTGACATAATTGCAATTATTTTTCTTTTTAGTTTTCATGTTTTTTATCTAATATGTATAAGATGTATCACATTTTCAATCAGATTTCTCTCATTGTTGGTCATCTCCCATTCTTGATGAGTAGGAACGATCACACTTTTCTAGTTTTCAAGTACTTGTATCATGCACATGAAGCCATCTCTGTGCTCATAGGCTTTCCATATTTTTCTTGTTTTAGACTTTTTATCCATTTATAGATTAATGTCAAGTGTTCTCAAATGTCCTATGCTCATTTGCTGATCTTGTACCTATGTCCTCTGCCCGTTGAATCCCTATGCTTTTTATCCCTTGCCAGATTCTTTTACTGAGTTGGCCAAGTGACCAGAACTCATTTCCTAATGCAATGCTGATGGGGAGTTTAAGTCACTGCGTACTCTGAATTCCAGCTTATTATCGCTGAGTGGCTGTTTGCAATCTCATGCGCCGCAGGGTTGGTGATTCCAGCCATTGTTTACCATGTATGAGCGTTCCTTTGGTCTGCATTTTCAAAGAAAGTGAAAGAGCTTTCAGCCAACTTTGGAAGGATGAAGCTTCCACATGCACAAGTCTTCTAAACTGCCTTGACAGCTGTTGTCCGACCCACAAAAATGTCCACCGTCCCTTTTCAGTCGATAGAAGGTTAACAGCAGGGCCAATGCTCGTGTTCTCTGCAAAGTTGCAAGTTATGCCACTTGCGACTGTTGCTCAGAGTAATTGATATATCACTTCCTCCCCCAAGTGCTTCATATCCTATGCTCAGATTTTTGGTTTGTAAAATTGAATGAAGAGAGCTTTTGTGATCTAGATTTTTAATAGTGTGCAATATTTGATGAAGAGGTTTAGTGCCTGCAAGTGGTGGTGTACATAGAATTGGTGATATAACAGGTGATAAACAAATTTAAAAGTATATATAGCATTAATTTGTGGGAAAAAAAATAAATGAAATTATTACACATGAGAAAACACCATAGATATAGCCACAACCACCCACACTCTCTATCCATATACCCTACACACTCACTCTCACCCTTACTTTTATTTATATATAAGTCATACATCTTTTAATAAGATATTTCAGTATTGCAGGCAGCTGATGCTGAATGATGCTGAATGGCATGCATTTATGCATAAAGTTAGATGGCCGTAGAATGGGAATGGAAATTTGAATTGCAAAGCAAGACTTTGTTTCCTACCCTCTTGGCAGATGTGACTCAGTCTAACAGGAGAATATTATTTCTAACTGTGGCAGGATATCACTTTGGTTTTCAAGGTACAGTGGTTAAAGGGTTAGGAACTGTTAAGTTTGTTAATAAAGTTATTAACTTTCCAGTGCATATACCAGATTAATAGGGTATTAGAATTAAGAGTAGAGTACCTGAACTCCGAATTAAACCTAGTCATTTGTCACTAAGCAGGATAGAAGTAGAAAAAGAGGCTCCTGGATAAATTGCTTCCCTTGTGAAAGTTGCCAAAGAAGAAGTGTGTTCAACACCAATTGATTTTGATATATATAGTACAGACCTTTTCTGTTGGGAAAATATGACAGAAGTCCTTAGATCTGCAATTATGAAATTATCACACTTTACTATGCTCTTAGATTTTGGTGTCATATGGTGTAATTGTTGATGGATAAAAACATCTAATTCATGTTCCCTAAATTCTATAGAATTCTGCTCATGTTCTCCTTACTAGTTTAAGAGTCAAAAGATTTTGATAATTACTTGGATTGGTGTCCCATGTTTTGACATGACTTTAGAGAAAATGTGTATCTCATACTGTACAAATACAACTGGATGGTGACTCCCATTCATCAGATGAAAAAACAATCTTGTGAATCAGTTTTGTATAACTTAACTAAAGTACTAACAGAAATGAACTCCCATTTCTTCCAGAGACTCTGAAGGTATGGCAAAAGGGAGGAGGGATGGACATGACAGATAAAAACTCACTTTTAGTTGATACAGGGGATACATTGTGGTTTGCAATGAGATTATTTCACTCTTGGTAATGACTCTATATCACTTGCTCATTTTATGAAGAAATGTATAGTATTATGTTATATTATTGCTGATTTTATATGTATCATATTTGTTTGCAACATTTATTACAGGGCTGAAAATTGCTGTAATGTATTTGTCTGTATGATGTATTGTTTCCTTATATAGAGAGTATTTGGGAGTGCTTTTCAGGTCTCATGATGGTTTTGAATGTCTTGGTGCAGTACTCTTTGCATGTCATCATAACTTCCTGCGTCAGTTGCAGAATCATTGGAATAGATATTCATTCTTCATATTTTGTTGATTTGTGGAGATCTGAACATTTCTTTATACCCTAGGGAAATATGAAAAAGAAAATGTTGATCTGAAGTGGATACTGATCAGAATTTAAGCAACTTCATGAGACCTGATATCATCATACCAGATATATCAATATTATTATATTTACTCTCATTTATATACCATGAGACACAATATTTACAATGTAAGGTTATGTTGAAATGTGGAATGTAGCAACTCCTCGTCTTATGGTGTAAGTTATTACTATAGATGTTTATTCTTGAAATGTTAGTATGATTTAAAAGGAAGCAATTCCGCATTATCTTTTAATTTGTTATATATATCTTTTATACTGTATAATTTTTAAGTAATTGAACTTGCTTAATATTTTCCAGCAAGTTATATATCAATCCCGTACAGAAAGTGGTATATATATTTGAAATCCTTGATTTATATTTTTTGTTAAAAAAAAAATCTGAAATTACACAGTCACTAAAAAGGATTACCTATGATTGTTTTTTTTAAAGGTATTCTTAGCAATAGAATATTTGTTGACATTGTTGATTTTTGCTCAGGATGACATCCATCAAGGCTCAAAGACGGACAGTATAGCACCATAAAGTTGCAGTTACTGTCAGTCATTTATGATGTTCCTGAAAAAAATAGTGGATGAGACCATTCTCTGATTCCTTCTTTGTCATATGATATGGGGATTTACCTTTACAATAAGGTCTCAGAGAAATGTGAGTGAAGTGTTGGAATTTTATCTTTTAATTTTTAAATCATTATGTGAATTAGTATATCTGTCTATCTGTCTGCCTGCATGTTTACCTACCTACCTCAATTTGTCTGTCTGTCTCTGCTTGCCTCCCTTGTTGTCTGTCTATAATGGTATATTTTGTATGAAGAAGCCAATTTTTCGCACCCTCTTTTCTCTCGAAATCCTTGCCAGATAAACGTCCAAATTATATGTGGGAAGACTTACTCTCTTCAGAAATGTAAGAGCATTGATCTATTTTTATATATGCAAGCAAAATCTCTGTGTTTGGAAAGTATTTTATATGCTTTTTTGAAGGAAAGAAATTAGAATGAATAGAATGATGTAAGCAATCTAATGAGCTTGTAATTATGAGAAAATTCAGGTAAGAGGTGTACAACATGTGTACATGTGATACTATATCTGTTGTTTTTGTGATATGTGACAAATTTCACTGTTCTCAAAGTTCTTATTTAACCCACTGGTGCTGAGTACATGCAATGTCCACTGTAGTTTTGTATTACAATTGATGGCTTCATAAGTGCTTCGTCGCAAGGTCAACCAGACCTCCTTATCAGTTGACACCATGCCATGTATTTTCCACGAGTCTTTATTTTTAATACAAGTATTATTGCTGTTATTAATAGTATTCTTATTAACAATATTATGATAATTTTAGGAGCAATAATGATAGTAATAAAGATGAAAAAAAAAAAAAATCGAGAAATTCAAGGAATTTGGTTAGGAAGGGAAGTCAGGTAGGCCAAGGAATTGGCATCTTGGTGACAAATCACTTCTGGAGTCATTAATCAAATAAAATTACAGTAGACAGTGCACTCATACTGACACTCTTGGTGTTAACAAATTATGATATCACGGTAGGTCATGGAGACCGTTTCGGTTATTTGGATAAGAAAACGTCATAATTGGTCATTTAAATTCTTTTTGTTTGGTACATGTATACAGTCTGTATAAACCTGTAATCATGTATTGAATTTTTCTTTTTTTCGTTTTGCTTGTCTCCAATATTTGTAGTGAGAGATCAGTGGCATTTCTCGTGATGCTGCAAGTTTCTTCAGTTCTTAAGGCAAAGTGTGCAGATGACAATGAATACATTTTTTCTCCTTGACTGTGAAGCCTAAATGTCCTTAGGACACTTTGTTATGGGTACGAAAAGTAGACCACAAAGTAGTTCCATACGCACAAGGTCTTTGTATTATGTGATGTCATTGTAGTCTATTAATCAAGATATCACTGTAGCGTTGTAAGGTATAATGGACTTCCAGAATTGGCTAAAAGTCCTGCTGCCAAATCTTGTAATTGATGAAAAAAAAGAGAAAAAAAAGCAAAAAAAGAAAAACAAAAAACAAAACAAAACAAAAAAAAGGAAAAATAATGCATACGTTTTTTGTGGATATACTAGTCAGATTGTATGGGTAGAATACCCCCCAAAAATTAAATAATAATCGTCAGTGAATCTGGTTTTAGACTGCCCATAATCTACATGTAATTCAGTCTTTTCATTCTTTTGAGGCTCATTTCTTAGCAGTGAATAATGAGAAGTATGCATACTGTAGTAGTAGAATGACTGCTAGCACGTATTTCAAAAACTATAGGACATATTTAACTAACTGGTAAAGTAGGTTCTGTGCACGATTAACCTATAGCCACGTACAAACAGTGTCATATTAGAATAGTGTCATTAACCTACAAAAAGTTTGGAACTGATGATTATCCATGAATATAGACGTGTTTGTAGACCAATTATATCATGCATTTTCCATTGTGGAAAGTGATATGAAGAACTAATATACATTTAATGCAGTTTATGTTGTATTTTTAAGGACTTATATGCTGTTTCAGTTCTCAACTTTATTTCCATAGAAAAGTTTGGAATATTGCTCAGAAAATTCTCCTACCTTTTATTAGGTAAAGAAATCTTTTGCTCATTTACATTTGCAAATTGTCTGATGTGAAATGTTTGGACTTTCTTGAACCCTGAAGCTAAAAGAGTTCTCCGAACTTTTTAATATAAATTTGTATTGCATTTGTGTTGAATGTCTATCTTTAATTAAACCATAAATATTCTGAAAATGTTTTTCATATATATGATTACAGTATTTTTTTTTTTTTTCCATTGACCCTCCCAATACCTCGCTTGTTGTCGTGGGGGGGAGGGCTTAGGAGACGGAGACTTGAATCCAATCTAGGGGATTTGTCCCTACCTTGGGCTTCAGCCCTTGTCTCTCCTCCTTTATTCTTCCATATCTTCTTCATCCCCTTCTTTCCCATTCCTTAAGGTGTGAGAGCCATGCTGAAAGGCTGGCTTTGTCAGTCATGAAGTGCCTCTGGGAGCTGTGGGCATGGTATTCCCTTGGTTAATATCCTAGCTCTTACCCCGTATGGGGAACCTGAGGGGTAGGCCATTTCTTTTCCCCATTTTGTTCAGGCTCACCATGGCCAATAATAGGAGCATTAAAGTTTACCCCTTCATCAACTAGCCTATCTGAATTTGATTTTGATGGTTTTCCGACCCCTGCCCCTTTGACCACAGCTCACAGCCAAACATTGTTGCTCCACAGCCTACTGCCCTCTATGTGCCCAACCTGGTAATAACAGTTCAAATTGCCCTGCTCAGTCACGTACATGTGCCAGCTGTTGTGACTCCCATAATGTGTTTATAGGAGCTGCCCTGCCTATAAGCTCGAATGTGAGGTAGCAGTTCTCAGATTCAAACTAGGCCTCACTCTACATGAAGCTAGACAGGAAGCACGACGATGAGGTTTTTCTCTCTCTGCATATTCCAAAACAGTCCTTTGCTCTGCACTCCTCCCCCATCTTCACAAGATGTGTCTGCATCTCCCCCAGTATCTCTTCCCTCTGTCCTGAACCATCCCACCTCTACTCTCCCTATCTCTCAGTCAAATCCATTTTCCATTCTAAATCCAGGTACTCCACTCTACCATTTCTCCAATACCTACCCCTCCCTCCCCTCACTTTACCCGTGTTTCCCAAACTTTTTCGTGTGCGACCCTAAAAACAGTATTAGCCTGGGCTAGCAACCCTAAATGTGTGAACATGTAGTAATATATCCAACCATTTTCATGGTAGTTGTGCTTGCAGATGTATATTAGCTTACGTTATTCTATACTTATATAGGTTTATATTACCAACACATTGAATTTCAATACAGAAGTGTTAATAAAAAACATGAACTTTAACTGACATATCCAGCTATGGATTCTTTTATTCTTCTTTTATGACCCTGTGACGACCCTCAGAAAAGCCCTGGTGACCCTCATTTGGGTCATGACCATGGGGTTGGGAACCGCTGCTTTACCCATTGCACTAGATAACCTAAATCTTCTACTTCATCTTCGCCTTCCAAACACTCTCCTGCACCCTCCTTTTCCTCTGCTCCTCAGACATCTATTCCCTCTTCTCCCCCTCACAAGAGATCCTTTATTTTTCAGACCTCCCTACCCAAATCTCCTTCAGAAACTCTTGAAGACATCCAAAAATTCCTAGACATGACCCAAGAAAATGTTCTGCTCCTTCATCCACCCCTCTGATCCCTCTATTCTTAGTCCCTCTACATTCAATGTATTTGCCGATATCTATCCTCCCCCAGCAAGTTCCCCCTACTCTTTCCCAAAAAACCCAGTTCTCTCCCCGTACACCATTCCCTTTTCGTTCTCCATTACCTCTCCCACCTGGTTACTCACGTGAATCCCTTCTGTCGCGACAGTGACCTCCGGATTCCTCCCCTCCTGACGCTCTTCCTGATACTTCACCTCCTTCCCCCGTCCCCTTATCTCATCCCCCAGACTCTTCTCATGCTACTTCTCCAACAGCCAGCTCTACCTGTATTACCAGCTGATAATTCCATAACTCTTTCACCAGTTTCCCTGAAAGCAATGTTACTAAAACTTCCCCAACAACAAATACACTCCATTCCATCCACTCGCTTTACACCCTTAAATATTTCCTTTATTGGTTTCTTATCACTGTACCCTTTTCCCTCTCATACTATCTTATGACACTATAACCTTTGACATTTAACACTCTTCATACAAAATGTTAACTCATTTGCCCTTTTCACCACAATACTTTACCAATAGGGTTATGTGATTTCAGATGTATAGCACATTTATTTGTTTAAACCATTAACCATTTTGTTTGTTGGAATGTCTTTTCTAGAAGAGTTTATTGTTTGAAAGATTAAAGAACTGCTTTTAAGGTTCCTTGAGTAACACACTTTGAGCCTATTCATATTGTTTTAGCTTGAATTGTTTTTAATTAAGCATTTGCATTTGAGTATAAGGAACTCAATAGGAGCAAAGCAATTGAAGATTGATTAGGCCAGCATGTGTGATAGCATAACAATTTTATGTTGGTCATTCAACAATGTTCAATGTTACCTAGACACGGTCTTTCATATTAATTGTGACTATGATTTGTATTGTATGTATGATTAGTAATCTTATGTAAGACCTTACAATATTATTCAGAAGTAGTAGCATATATTGTTTTTTTCTCCTTAATATTATTATTATAGAATAAGCAAATTTCTGTGATTAATACATCTGTTTTTGCATTCATTTAAAACAAAAACATTCCCTCTCTACGTTTATTTTGGTAACTGCTTATCCATTACCTATATTTTCAATTTGTAACGAGAATTGCAGAGCACTAAAATGGAAAAAGGTAATCCGAACAATGGAGCCCCATTCTGTCTAACCCACTTTTCACGCAGAGAACCTAAGCTTTCTCGTGAAAAATCCTTTTAAGAACTTTCTGCTGAATTGAGGCATCGAAGCTGGAATGAGAAAACAAAGCAACAGGCAAATGATAGAAAACAAGAGAAAAAAAATAGAACTTAACTTTCCCTTGCTTTATCATATAGAACTTCGAAAAATAATAGAAGGTGATACTAAGATCGAACACTAAAATACAGACAGAAAATTCTTATTAAGATTAAAATAAAGGGATATCACGTGATATACAAAGGAAACCATATGACAGAGACCTGCACAGACAGACAGAAACTCAGACAGACAGGGAGACTAACAGAGAGATAGGTCTCATGAGTTTATGCTGGTTTCCAACTAACGTAATAATTTTTTAAAAACTTGTGGCTTTTGTTGGCCTGGAAAATAAGCTTGTGATTTCCTAACTTTTCCAATCCAGAGCCCCGTGTGCGTGTGCGTGTGCGTGTGCGTGTGCGTGTGTGTGTGTGTTAATGTCTTTTACACAGCACTAAAAGACATGAAGCCAAATGCAAGCTTGTCTTCATATCATTATACGCTTATCGACTGGAGTAACCTCTACCACCGAGGGCTGAAGTCTGCTGGAGATGGCTATGGCTACTTCTTGAAGATGGTGACCATCGCCACGGCTTGACCAGCAATAGGTGTAGCCACCAACACTGATCGTGCCGCTGCCAGGTATATACATGTATATACAATACGAATATTTTGCTAAACTTTTTTCTGTGTTAGAGAGTTGTCCTCGGCGAGATATTCGTATTATTCTGGGTGACGTTAATGCGGCATGTAGCTGCGATCGAGCTGGCTATGAGATGTCTGTCGGTCCTCATGGTTCGGGAGCTGCTGCTAGCAACTTGAATAGCCTCGTTTTCTGGGAAATTGATGATTTCTGGCTCTTGGTACTAGCGCTCTAACCCTCATCGTTGGCCATGGTGCAATGAGGCGGGTAATGCAGCCAAGAAGATCGACCACATACTCGTTAGCACTCGTTGGAGGATCCTCCAGAACTGCAGGGTGCATAAGAGTATCGAGTTTTGTGGTACTGACCATAGATGGATTATGGCTACACTCCGGGTCCACTTCAAAACTCCCTATCAATCCAATAATCACCCTAGAGCTTCATTTGAGGAAGGCTGAGGGAGGGGAAGTGAGTCCCTTAGACAATGTCTAAGAGCTTGTCCGCCTATTATTATTATTATTATTTTACAATTAGTTATTGTTATCAATTATTTTGTTCCATTTATATCATCATTGCTATTATTGTCAAATACAGTTATGAATATTATTGCTGTTGCTGTTATTAGTACTAGTATTTTCATTATCATTATCAGTTATTGTTATCATTATCAATATTATTATCATTACCGTTATTATATTCATCATTTTCACCATTATCATTGCCATTATCAGTCTCATCATCGCCATTAATGGTTTGATCAGCAGCAGATAACCATCGTCATCAAAACCTTTAGAAGAGATATTTCATTTGGGGTATTGCTTATTATGATTAAGTGTATAGCATTTTCCCCTTGATGCAGTTCTCATCAAGTGTCTCGATGGATATTGCACCAACATCCATTTTATCATACCCATTATTCCTTTCATTTTTTTTGAGGGAGGGGTATACGTACCTAAAGAGATTTTTAAAAAACCTTTCCAGAAAAGGGTATTTACTAAAACCACACTACAAAGATAATGAAAAATCTTTACTTCCTCAATAAAACATATATTTCTGTTTCTGAAAAAATATCCCTATTCCTCCTTCACTTGCTGACGCTGCCTTCGGTACATCCACACTTCGAGGTGCTGCAGGCCGTCCGTCCTCCACGAGACGAGGCCGAAGAACACGGAGTGGACGAAGCACCACCACCGCGCCACCCACCAGGTGCCGATCAGATACGCTGTGCCTGGGGAATATGGCACCAAGATTGAAGGTATAACTGCTCAACACGAAGACTGAAGACATAACTTTTTTGTGCCTAAGGATATAACACGAAGATTGAAGGTATAACCTTTTTTTGTGCCTAAGGATATAACACGAATATTAAAGTATAACTTGTTTATGCCTAAGGATATAACACGAAGATTAAAGGTATAACTGTTGTTTATGCCTAAGGATATAACACGAAGATTGAAGGTATAACTGTTTTTTTTGTACCTATGCCGAAGGATTTATAACACGAAGATTGAATGTATAACTGTTTTTTTACAGACCCCTATGGATATAACACACAGATTGAGAGGACAGCTATTTTTTATCTTTTTATGCGTGAAGACTTAGTGCAGAACTTTTTAGCGTGTCTGTGCTCAAGGATTTATAACATGAGGACTGAGGATATAATTGTTACGGAGCACGAAGACTAGTTACGTAACTGTGTCGCGTGCCAGTACCTAATGTTATATGACAGGAAGACTTTGGACATGACATTTTTGTGTCTAAGAACATATAAAACGGAGACTGGATTCCTGTGATCTTATCTAAATATATAACATGAAGAATGGGGATATTCATGATTTTTTTGTGTCTGTGATTAAGTATATTGCTTCAATAATGTTTAAGGCATTTCTACGGAGACTGGAGGTCTCTCTTTTATATAGAATACATTTAACGCTGTTAGCACCGAACCAAATTCATCAGTACAGCAAAACGGGGAAAAAAACCTGCATAATGATTTGAAGAAGAAGAAGAAGAAGAAGAAAACAGACATCTACTCACTTTCCCCTTATTTCTATAAACTAATTCTTCAAGGCAATTACCAATGGTTAGGGGCATCCAGAAGAGAATGGACAAGTAGGAGGCGTTGACGGGCGGGTGCGGGGTCGCCGTGCTGCAGCCCGGGAAGTGGCCTTGACCCAGGGCCGTCCGGAGCAGCTCGTCCTTCTCAGTCCACGCGGTCATCAGCCAAGCTTTCAGCCCTTCGTCAGTGCTCGGAAGGGAGCTAGCGTGGTGCCTGAGGATGAGCAGCGAGGGGGTTAAGGTCTGTCTTTTGACATAACCCAACGTGGCCGCGAAGTGTGCCAGCGAAGGACAGGTGAAGACACTCACTCACCTCTTGATGTGGAAGTGGACCTCCTCGGGTAAGCGGCCCTTCAGGACGTCAAGCTCCGTCTGAGGAAGGGTCTTGGGGTATGCCACGGTCACGTCGTACACGGCGTCCAGCTGCTCTCCTGTTAAGGAAATTACAAATCAATGGGAGAGTCCGATGCAGACAGAGATGCAGAGATGCAGAGAGAGATAAAACGAGAGATAAAAAATGTGTCTATAATAATTTTCTGGCTACAAATTACACACACAAACACAGATGGCATAGAGAGAGATATAGGGCGGGGAGGGAGGGAGAGAGGGAGAGAGAGAGATTGAGAGAGAAAGAGAGAGAAAGAGAGAAAGAGAGAAAAGAGAGAGAGAAAAGAGAGAGAGCATTTGCAATATCTGGACCTTCAAATACTGACATCTACGATATATATATATATTCATATTTAAATTCATATATATATATATATATATATATATATATATATATATATATATATATACATATATATATACACACACACACACGCACACACACCTGAGCGCATCTTGTTGACGAGGTAGGTGAATCCCGTGGTGCGCGGGATGAGGACGTGCTGGAAGGGCTGCAGGCCGGCCTTCTTGGCGTACATCTCGCTCTTCTCCTTCGTCTCCTTCGTCAGGTTGGTGCCCTCGGGAAAAAGGAGGACCTGTGGGGGAAGCACGAGGAAGGGAGAGGTGAGAGCAAGTCCGGGAATGCTTGGTGTGGAGGCGAGTGGGAGAGCGGGTTACAGTTTTTGAGTTCGATGTGTATTCGTGGTATACATACATACATATGTATGTTTGATTTCATTAATCAATCAATAATTATATACCCTATATGCATAATCAATTAATAAATAAATGATTATATACCCTATATGTATAATCAATTAATAAATCAATAATTATATACCCTATATGCATAATCAATTAATAAATAAATAATTATATACCCTATATGCATAATCAATTAATAAATAGATGGTTATATACCCTATATGTATAATCAATTAATAAGTAAATAATTATATACCCTATATGCATAATCAATTAATAAATAAATAATTATATACCCTATATGCATAATCAATTAATAAATAGATGATT
>NC_091558.1:45998873-46001373 GCF_042767895.1 Penaeus vannamei | reverse complement strand
GTCCATCCATCCGCCCGCAAGCCAGCCCTTCAATCCGCCCATACGCCCGCAAGCCAGCCCTTCAATCCGCCCATACGCCCGCAAGCCAGCCCTTCAATCCGCCCATACGCCCGCAAGCCAGCCCTTCAATCCGCCCATACGCCCGCAAGCCAGCCCTTCAATCCGCCCATACGGCCGCCCGCAAGCCAACCCTTCAATCCGCCCATACGGCCGCCCGCAAGCCAACCCTTCAATCCGCCCATACGGCCGCCCGCAAGCCAACCCTTCAATCCGCCCATACGCCCGTCTATCCATCCGCCCGCAAGCCCCAGCCGTCCATCCACCCGCAAGCCAACCCTTCCACCCGTCCGTCCGCCCATCCACCCGCCCTCCCGCAAGCCAACCCTTCCACCCGCCCGTCCATCCATCCGCCCGCAAGCCAACCCTTCCACCCTTCCACCCGCCTGCCCATACGCCCGCCCTCCCGCCCGCCCCGCAGGTGAAACCCCAAAGTTCCTTCGCCGCCGCACTGGCCGGGCTTCCTCCAGCGCCCCCGCCCGCCCTGCCTTCGTGCGGCCTCGGGACCCAAGAGAGGAATCCAGCGCGAGGAGGTCGGGGCGGCTTCGTCCTTGGCGGGATTTGGGGAGGTCGCTGGCGCGGCTGACAACATCTATGTGTAGACGTGTCTGTGTGTGTGTGTGTGTGTGTATATATATATATATATATATATATATATATATATATATATATATATATATGTGTGTGTGTGTGTGTGTGTGTGTGTGTGTGTGTGTGTGTGTGTGTGTGTGTAATATATGTATATATATATATTTATATTCATGTTTATATGTATGTATATATATATATATATATATATATATGTTTATATATATAGATATATATATGTATGTGTATATATATATAATCATACATATACATATGTATACACACACACACACACACACACATATACATATATCTAAAGAGCGAGGGAGATGAATAAGCAAATAGCTGAATAGATACTGAGATTGATAATTAGATAAATGAATATGTAGCTATATATACAATATCAATCAAAACCTTTATCTTTTACTTTAATCCTTTGTGTGTGTGTATTTGTGTGCGTGCGTGTATGTATATATTCATGCGTGAGTGAGTGTGTGTGTGTACGCAGCACGTGTCCCCGTGTGCGCGTTAAGTAAGAATTCGTTACAACGAGACAGGACCAATTGATTCGGGGAAGCGAGTTCTCACCACAGCAAAGCTCTCCCAAGTGGTAAAGATGACTTCTGTGGCGCGGCGGTAAGTGGGCCGGTGTATGAGCAGCAGGGGCAACACCGGGCAGTACAGCGAGAAGAACCCCATCACGATGGAGCCGTACCTGGAAGAGAGAGAAAAAAGGAAGTAAGAGGAACTTCGAATCACGATGGAGCCGTACCTAGAAGAGAGAAAAAAGGAAGTAAGAGGAACTTCGAATCACGATGGAGCCGTACCTGGAAGAGAGAGAAAAAAGGAAGTAAGAGGAACTTCGAATCACGATGGAGCCGTACCTGGAGGAGAGAAAAAAGGGAGTAAGAGGAAAAAAGGAAGAAAAATTAGCTTCGTGGGTACCCTGCCTTGCCGTATCCCAAACTCACCTCGGCTTTGTTGAAAAATCTAAGAAAAAAAAAGCCTCATGATCGCTATTCATCGAAAATGGTCAGACATTCTTCGAGGTCTCTTACCACAGGAGGACGTAGGTGATCCCCTTCGCCCAGCCGCGCCACCCGACGGACGCCGCCCTCTGCCCCGCGCACACGCCCACGTCGAGCGAGGTCGGGTAATCGGGTCTTTGTGGCTCCGTAACCGAGCTCACAGCTGCCCCTTCCTCTCTCTCGGGGATCATCGCGAAGGTAAATCTGCGGAAGAAGAGTGCGTTTGGTTAGGAGTAGGTTCTGGGTGTGGATATCCGATGGAATCACCAGAACGAGAGGTTATTTTACTCATATTCTCAAATCTCCTGAGGAGGAAAATTGGTAACACACGAGGATAATCCTAGCAACAGAAAAGACAAAGAAAAATTCGCGAGAGTAATCCCAGCGACAGACAAGACGGAAGGAAAAAAATCGCGAGCCATGATTATAAATAGCAATGAAGCAATCATCGCTAAAAAAACATCAAATGAATACCCAAAGAAATAATTCTTCCTCTTTCTCCGTCGGTTCGCTCTAGCTCCTCTCACTCGTCTCGGCACAAAACCAAGAAACTCGCCCTGGCAAGCCGGAGGAGAGCGAAATCCTTTCCTCAATACATCACCATCATCTCTTGACTCGAACTGGCACCATGGACTACTAGAGGACCCTTGGCACTTAAAAGAAAACCGTTTCCTGTGCTCAAAAGTAGTCTCCGGCAACAGCACACCTCAGCAGCCGGAGCAGGAGACTCGAGACTAAAGAAAGTGAAGAGACAGGCTGCTCTCCCGCTGTCCTCTCCTGCGGGATATCGCTCGATGACCTGATGGGACAGACCCAGGGAGGAAGGG
>NC_091558.1:45986373-45988873 GCF_042767895.1 Penaeus vannamei | reverse complement strand
TTCGTCACTTGTCCCTCGGCCATCAGAGGAGGAGCTGGGTCTTCTTCAGCACCGGAAGAATCTCGTACGATTGGCAGTCCACTGTGTTCAAGACAACAGAAGAAGAAGAAGAAGAAAAAGAAGAAGAAAGAGAAGTAGAAGAAGCAGAAGAAGGAGAAGTAGAAGAAGAAGCAGAATCTCGTACTATTGGCAGTCCACGATGTTCAAGACAACAGAAGAAGAAGAAGTAGAAGAATAAGCAGAAGAAGGAGAAGTAGAAGGAGAAGTAGAAGTAGAAGAAGCAGAAGAAGAAGTAGAAGAAGGAGAAGAAGAAGAAGAAGCAGAAGAAGAAGAAGAAGGAGAAGTAGAAGAAGAAGGAGAAGTAGAAGAAGATGAAGCAGAAAAAGAAGGAGAAGTAGAAGGAGAGGTAGAAGAAGAAGCAGAAGAAGGAGAAGTAGAAGAAGAAGAAGGAGAAGTAGAAGAAGAAGGAGAAGTAGAAGAAGCAGAAGAAGAAGGAGAAGCAGAAGTAGAAGAAGAAGGAGAAGTAGAAGAAGAAGCAGTAGAAGAAGAAGAAGGAGAAGTAGAAGAAGAAGCAGAAGGAGAAGAAGAAGAAGGAGAAGGAGAATTAGAAGAAGAAGGAAATTTAGAAGAAGAAGGAGAAGAAGAAGGAGAGGTAGAAGAAGAAGAAGCAGAAGAAGTAAAAGAAGAAGGAGAAGTAAAAGAAGCAGAAGAAGAGAGAGAAGTAGAAGAGGAAGCAGAGGAAGAAGAAGCAGAAGCAGAAGAAGCAGAAGTAGAAGAAGAAGGAGAAGTAGAAGATGCAGAAGAAGAAGGAGAAGCAGAAGAAGAAGGGGAAGCAGAAGAAAAAGAAGAAGGAGAAGAAGAAGAAGAAGCAGAAGAAGAAGTAGAAGTAGAAGAAGCAGAAGAAGAAGGGGAAGTAGGAGAAGAAGCAGAAGAAGGAGAAGAAGAAGGAGAAGAAGAAGCAGAAGAAACAGAAGAAGAAGGAGAAGTAGAAGAAGCAGAAGAAGAAGAAGAAGAAGCAGAAGTAGAAGAAGAAGCAGAAGAAGGAGAATAAGAAGAAGAAGGAGGCGTGAGAATCTGGGTGAAGCCATGGATGGAAAGGACACGTCAGTTTGGCCTGTATGACGCAATACTTACGCTCCGCATACGCTAAACTGACGTTGAAATCAGCTGACACACACTCGCATACGTTACTCCAACATTCGTATACGTTCTCATACGTCAGTCTATCGGTACACATTTATGTCCCAGCGGTAGCAAAGGAGAGAGAAAAAAAAGAAAAACGATAATAATGATAAAACGTATATAAAATATAACAGTAATGATAAAGAGAAAAAAACAATAATAATGATAAAACGTATATAAAATATAACAGTAATGATAAAGAGAAAAACAATAATAATGATAAAACGTATATACAATGTAACAATAGTAATGATAATGATAATAAGACAATAGAAAAAATCACGCCTGGTGTCCTGTCTTGTAAGGAACGAACCAGGAGGAGCTGCTCCTCACTCACAAGGACCTGGAACTCCTGCAGGCTGTGATGCGACCGCGGCAGCCACAGTTGGGGGGTCGCCCGCTGAGGGAGGAGAAGGCCAGATCCATGCTGCTGCTGCTGCTTCCCGGAGGTTGGCTTGGAGTCGGGTCCCACTCCAGCTCACGAAGGCGCTTCCCAAGACCACCTCAAGCGAACCTCGATCTCAGTCCAAAAAAAGAGAAAGCCACACATATATATATATATATATATATATATATATATATATATATATATATATATATATATATATATATATATATATATATATATATATATATATATATATTATATAATATAACGATCTCGACATATGCATTTATACATATAGACCTACACACACACACACGTGTATGTGAAGGGGTGCATGAGCTCATAATACCGAAGGAGGTCCAGTACCTGTTGATCATACTAAGACGAGAACAGCTGACTGGGAACTGAACTGTAGCCGGGTACAAGAGTTCTGAGACGAGGGCAGCTGACTGGGAGGTAAACTGTAGCCGAGTACAAGAGTTCTGAGACGAGAACAGCTGACTGGGAACTAACTGCAACTGGGCACAAGAGCTCTGAACTGTTACCAAATTAGTATACCAGAATAATTTCAGATCCCCACAGGTGAACGAAAGCAAAAACTCGAAGGAAAGGTACTGAGATGCCTCCACCTTAATATGGACTGTTTACCAAGCATGATCAGAGTGCCAATGTACGTCAATTTGCCTAAAAAAGTAAGGAACATATTACAGCCAAAGTGAAAAAAAAAGAAATTTCAATATGAAACACTGATATCATGTTATCATTAAAAACTATCTTTGCTTCTTAAAATATGGATTCAGAAATGGATGACACGGGCTGAACACAGTGAAGTTTCCCAAAGAATAGAACCAAACAGCCTTGTGTGTCATGACACTGCCAATGCTTTCGACATTTTTTTTGACACTCACACACACGCTACACACACACACA
>NC_091558.1:45976373-45978873 GCF_042767895.1 Penaeus vannamei | reverse complement strand
GAGAGGAGAGAGGAGAGAGGGAGAGAGGAGAGAGAGAGAGAGAGAGAGAGAGAGAGAGAGAGAGAGAGAGAGAGAGAGAGAGAGAGAGAGAGAGAGAGAGAGAGAGAGAGAGAGAGAGAGAGAGAGAGAGAGAGAGAGAGAGAGAGAGAGAGAGAGAGAGAGAGAGAGAGAGAGAGAGAGAGAGAGAGAGAGAGGATGTGAGAGAGAGAGAGAATGTGAGAGAGAGAGAGAATGTGAGAGAGAGAGAGAATGTGAAAGAGAGAGAAAGAGAGAGGGAAAGAGAGACATAACAAATAAAGGAAAATGAGAGGGAGAGCTAGAAGTTACAAATAAAGACAGCAAGAAACAGAGAAAGGTAGATAGAAGGAAGAGAGAATAATAGAGTGAAACACAGCGTCAGTTCAGCTTTTTCTTAGGGGGGGGGGTTATAGTAAATAAAAAAGCTAATCTCGGGCCATTTTAAAGCTATAACCAGAGCCACATACGTGTAAATCAGCACAAAAAGTTGAAAATTGTGGCTCTTGAGGGGGAATTTGACCCTTAGCCCCCCCACCCCAACCGACGCCACTAGAGTCAAGTATAGGAAGATTAAGAGAAATAGGTAGGGATGGTTAAAGTAAGATAAACAGGGAAAAGCAAAGAGAGTGAATAGGAGAAGGAAGAAAATGCAAAGATACTGAGAAGATGGCAGAAAGGAATAAAGAAAAAGGGGAAACAGAAAATGATGAGCAGAATTAAAAGGAGAGACATAAAGGTAGATAAAAAGAGGAGCTACAGTGAAGTAAGGAAAAGAGATGAGCAGAAAAGAAAAGAAAATGAATAGGGATACGTAGACAACTTAAAGACTAGAATTACTGTTTATACTTAAAACAAAGTCAGAATGCGTTTTATAATTACCAAATTTTCTTTTATGGGTTAACTGTTACTAAGGATTTCGATCATTAATTTCTTTAAAAAAAATAGGGAAGTGTTGCCTCTTCCTGATCGAAATTAATTATTTTATACCTTTGATTCAAACATTTTGATAAAGCATAAAATTATAATAGTTATACCTTTCAAATGAAGCCCTTCACAGAAAACGTACTTGGAATCTCCATTTTTATATGGGTAACAATTATAATCTTTTTGTCTATTATTTCCTTTCTCTCTGCCTTGGAGAGGTGTCAATCATAGACAAGTAAAATGCGATTTTTTTGGAAATGCAACCCCACACCATTATTTTTGGCGAATAGAATAATTTTCCAATAGCTTTCGTCGTCATTTCCTTCGCAATCGAAGCATAACTACGATATCGGTCTCGATAGCTGGGGAGGCTATGATAGGCCTACATTCGAGAAATATCGGTAGATTGCTGGTAAGTATAGTATATTAACACATTTCCGGGTTGTATAGGGGGCTCCACACCCTTAAACCCCCTTCCAGTTGGGGCTGCCTCCCCCCCCTACCCCCGCCTGGTCTACAAAGTCTTCACTTCGGCAGGAGAGCCCAGACCCAGGGATTTTTTTTTTACCTCATCTTACCTGAAGCATCAACTGCAGACGGGTCAGGCTGCGGGTCACTGGGATCGTCAGGAATTTTAGGTCGTTGTTGGCGTTCGTTTACAGCAAAGTTACACTGTTTTTTTCGTTGTTTTTTTATTCCTTTTTGATACACCACAAACCCACTGGTGTTTGTCATTTCTGTAATGACACGATGTCTTACAGATAAATGAATAAATAAATAGATAAATAAATAAATAAAGTAAGCTTTCTTCGTTATTATGTTGATATTTCGCTGTGAAATGGAAATAATTGTTCTCATTATCTACACACTGTCTAGCCATGATGGAACTGATTTGAATTTAAAAGGCTTCTCCTAGGCCCAGCTTCTGTTGTCACGTGATGATCTATCCCAAATCTGATTGGTTCTATTGAGTGTCTATGGTCACGTGACGTTCACGCACGAATCTAATTGGCTCATTTGATTTCCCTCGCATACGTCATCCGCTACAAATCCGTCCGATTTTCCGTCGCTCTTAACGACTTTTTGTCATTTTGTCGCGGCGTTGGAGGCGGAAGGTCACCGCGGCTCCTGGAAATCGTGGATTTTATACCCTCTATAACTCCGTTATTATCAATTTGCGCAGAAAATGGTATAGGAGAAAACTATCATAGAATGATGTGGTCTACCGCATGGTAAGCTCAGATTCTTTAAATTAGGTGTGGGGTTGCATTTCCAATAATAACTTTTTTTTCATTTACACATCACCTGAAAAAGAAAGAAAGAAAGAAAAAAGAAAAATCTAACAACAGATGATAAACAATCTTTCCTCTCTTCCCGCAACCCTGTGTTCCCTCCTCGCCTCGACAATAGGAAATAATTCTCCCATTTTGAGAGGATTGTCGTGACGAGACTTACCATCCCAGAGCAGAGGCGTCTCCGGTCTTGCTAACTGTTCCATCGTCACTTCAGTTTCATCATCCGCTTCAGTTTCATCACCAGTTTCAGTACCAGCTTCGGT
>NC_091558.1:45966373-45968873 GCF_042767895.1 Penaeus vannamei | reverse complement strand
TAATGAAAACACTGATACTCTCTCCCTCTCTCTCTTTCTTCCTTCGCTCTCTTCTCTCTCTCGCTCTCTTCTCTCTCTCTCTCTCTCTCTCTCTCTCTCTCTCTCTCTCTCTCTCTCCTCCTCTCTCTCTCTCTCTCTCTCTCCTCCCTCTCTCTCTCTCTCTCTCTCTCTCTCTCTCTCTCTCTTCTCTCTCTCTTTCTCTCTCTTTCTCGCTCTCTTCTCGCTCTCTCTCTCTCTCTCTCTCTCTCTCTCTCTCTCTCTCTCTCTCTCTCTCTCTCCCTCCCTGCTTGCCTCCCCTCTCCCTCCTTGCTTCCCTCCCTCACTCCCCCTCAATCTCTCTCTCTCTCTCTCTCTCTCTCTCTCTCTCTCTCTCTCTCTCTCTCTCTCTCTCTCTCTCTCTCTCTCTCTCTCTCCCTCCGTCCCTGCTTGCCTCCCTCTGTGTATTTCCCCAGGACCGCAAAAAAAAAAAATCTACTTTTTTCTTCTTTTACTTTGTCTTGTCTCTCATTCTATTATATAATCTGAAATACCTTCATACATAAGCACATACATATATATACATTTATATACACACATTCACATTCATACATACATATGCGTATGGATCTAAATATATTTACATATACAAATACATATACATACATAAACATTTACCGAAACACATAGACATACATACACACACACACACACACACACACAGACACACACACAGACACACACACACAGACACACACACACACACACACACACACACACACACACACACACACACATATATATATATATATGTATATATATATACACACATACATATACATACATACATATACTTACCTACATTTAACCATACATACAAAAGTGAGTGAAACAAGCGAAGCACTGAAACAATAACGAGATGATTAGCCAATTATCAGAAACCTTAGATCAATTTACACATCAATAGTAAATTCGTTTCTATCAAAAATTCTTGTGGACATCGTTTGTAAAAGACATAACAGCCATTTCTGTTGAATTATTCCTTTTAGAATCAAATTGGAAGTCGGACAGAAGCTAATTTTCCTGAGATATTTTTCCGTTTGTAAAAGACATAACAGCCGTTTCTGTTGAATTATTCCTTTTTGTATCAAATTGGAAGTCGGACAGAAGCTTGTGGCGTATGAGATATTTTTCCAATCTGGTATAGATGTTTTATTTGTTTATTTATTTATTTTTTGTCTTATTAGGGTATAAGAATGAAAGTTCCTGTTTTGTGTGCGGATCAGGTTAATTTTCATTATTCATTGTTTATTTCTACAAGCATTTAAAGACGAGAACAACAGTTTATTTATATCTTTAAAAATTCATCATATCATCTTAGTTCTGGATAATCATAACACTTTTTCATTCATATTTACTAGTAGAAGTATTCTCTCTAAAAAAAAAAAAACATGGCTAAAGAACAGCTTTTCAATCGTCAAAATCATATTTTGGCGGGAAAAATCTTTTTATTTTTTACCTTATCTTAAAAACCTAAGACATAATCAACATTAATGATAATTTAATCCTTCGATACTACAGATTCGTCATATAACGCATTTCTCGTTTTGTTGGTTAGCGAAGTAAAGCAGTTCGTTAGAGGGGGGGGGGAAGAGTGAAGAATCTAACACGCACACACACACATATATATGTCTGTATATGTGCGTGTGTGTTTGTGTGTGTGTGTGTGGGTGTATGTGTATGAATGTATGTGTGTTTGTGTATTTGTGTGTGTTTTTGTAAGTGCGTATGTGGGTGTATGTGTATGACTATATGTGTGTGTTGTCATGGGTGTGTATGTATGTGTGTGTGTATTTGTTTGTGCGTATGTGTATGTATATGTGTGTGCATGTTTGTATGTGTGCGTGCTGTGTGTGTGTGTGGTGTGTGTGTGTGTGTGTGTGTGAGTGTGTGTAGAGTGTAGTGTGGGTGGGTGTATGTGTTTGTATGTAAGTGTGAGCATGTGTGTGTGGGTGTATGTGTATGACTATATGTGTGTGTTGTCATGGGTGTGTGTATTTGTTTGTGTGTATGTATATGTATGCGTGCATGTTTGTATGTGTGCGTGTTGTGTGTGTGTGTGTGTGTGAGAGTGTGTGTAATGTGTGTGTGTATGTGTGTATGTGTATGTGTGTGAGTGTGTGTTTGTGTGTGTGTATGTTTCTGGGTGTATGTTTGTGTGTGTGTATGTTTGTGAGTGTATGTTTGTGTGTGTGTTTGGGTGTGTGTATGTTTGTGAGTGTATGTGTGTGTGTGTTTGTGTGTGTGTATGTTTGTGAGTGTATGTTTGTGTGTGTGTTTGAGTGTGTGTATGTATGTATGTGTGTATGTTTGTGTGTGTGTGTGTGTCTGTGTGTTTGTGAGTGTATTTTTTGTGTGTGTGTGTACGCACGTGGAGGGTGTTGACTTTCAGACCTCGGTATGTGACGTTGTGGTGACGTCATAGAGACAATGAGGCCATTCTGTGCCTTTTCCCTGGCTCGGT
>NC_091558.1:45956373-45961373 GCF_042767895.1 Penaeus vannamei | reverse complement strand
CGTGGTGGCATTGGTGGCAGCGGTGGGATTGCTCGCTACCCCGTGCCAGGGTCAGGTGTGGGAGACCCTCATTCCTCTCATCACGCAGCAGGTCGTGGGGTAAGTGAAGCCTGTCTGGCACGCTTATGTGTAGTCTGTGAATGGATTACGGAATGTATTCTAGAGTGTAGGCCACAGCTGTTTTTATTATCTTTTAATTTTTCTAATTTACTCTGGAATGCTAGTTCTTATTATGTATGTATTTATATATATGTTTTGCTTGATGCTCTTTCACTCTGAATCTCATATGTACATATTTCTCATTATTTTCTGTTGTTTATCATGAAAAAAAACATTTTCGAAAAAGGAAAAAAAACATTATAACATAGTTATATGATGAACACAATCACAAACACAGTAACGTGTTCACAAAAATGAAAATGATATGGTTTTGTCTGAAGAGGAACTCGTGAAGAGTTCGAAACGCTACGATTATTTTCAATTCTCATTGTGGCTATTTTCATTTTCATAACAATATGACATACCGCTGCAACGCATGATGACTCAACATACTCCAAAGACATCACATAAATACTTATACCATTAACTATGAATGATTTATCTTAGGTTATGGAAGACTGGCGAAAGAGAGATGTTCGGCCACGAGTGCACGTACTTCGTTACACCCAAAGTAAAGAGCTTTGAGCTGTACTTTAAGGGAAGAATGACCTGTCCAACCCTGAGCAACGTGAGAGGAGAAGGTGAGAAATCTAAAGCAAATTTCTTTTATATTAGAAAAGCCTGTTGAATGATCTACCTTGTTATATGGGTGGATTTTTGCTATCCTTTTCACATCATGTCAGTACGTTGGTTCTTGATCTATTTTATTCTATGTTTGAATATATCTCCAGTGTCAATTTTTCCGTTTGTTCTAGTCATTATAATCGTACAGACACACATAGACACTTAATTATAATTTTTTCTTCTTATAATCTCTATTTATTCACCTCTCTTTTTTTCTCTCTCTTTTTATATCCTCCTCCCTCTCTTTATATCCTCCCCCCACCCTCTTTCCCATTCCCAACTCCCTCCCATCCCCTCTCTCATTATCTCTTTTTCCCCCTTCTCTCCTTCAGTTATTATTCCCTGTCTCCCCATTCGCTCTTACCATGATTTAACACTTACTTCCTCCTATAATCTCTTTTTTCATTCTTTCCTCTCTCTCTTTCTTTCCTTCCCCCTCCCCATCTTTCCCATTCCCAACTCCCTCCCATCCCCTCTCTCGTTATCTCCTTTTCCCCCTTCTCTCCTTCAGTTATTCCCTGTCTCCCCATTCGCTCTTACCATGATTTAACACTTACTTCCTCCTATGATCTTTTTTTTCATTCTTTCCTCTCTCTCTTTCTATCCTCCCCCTCCCCCATCTTTCCCATCCCCTCTCTCGTTATCTCTTTTCCCCTCTCTCCTTCAGTTATTCCCTGTCTCCCCCATTCGCTCTTACCATGATTTAACACTTACTTCCTCCTTCTCTCTTATTTCATTCTTTCCTCTCTCTCTTTCTATCCTTCCCCCCCATCTTTCCCATTCTCAACTCCCTCCCATCCCTCTCTCGTTATCTCTTTTTTCCCCTCTCTCCTTCAGTTATTCCCTGTCTCCCCATTCGCTCTTACCATGATTTAACACTTATATCCTCCCTCTCTCTTATTTCATTCTTTCCTCTCTCTCTTTCTATCCTTCCCCCCTCCCCATCTTTCCCATTCCCAACTCCCTCCCATCCCCTCTCTCCTTATCTCTTTTTCCCCCTCTCTCCTTCAGTTATTCCCTATTCCCCATTCGCTCTTACCATGATTTAACACTTATATCCTCCCTCTCTCTTATTTCATTCTTTCCTCTCTCTCTTTCTATCCTTCCCCCCTCCCCATCTTTCCCATTCCCAACTCCCTCCCATCCACTCTCTCCTTATCTCTTTTTCCCCCTCTCTCCTTCAGTTATTCCCTATTCCCCATTCGCTCTTACCATGATTTATCACTTATTTCCTCCTATAATCTCTTTTTTCACTCTTTCCTCTCTCTCTTTCTATCCTTCCCACCCCCCATCTTTCCCATTCCCAACTCCCTCCCATACCCTCTCTCCTTATCTCTTTTTCCCTTCTCTCCTTCAGTTATTCCCTATTCCCCATTCGCTCTTACCATGATTTAACACTTACTTCCTCCTTCTCTCTTATTTCATTCTTTCCTCTCTCTCTTTCTATCCTTCCCCTCCTGCCTGTTTCCCATTTCCAACTCTCTCCCATCCCCTCTCTCGTTATCTCTTTTTCCTTTCTCTCCTTCAGTTATTATTCCCTGTCTCCCCATTCGCTCTTACCATGATTTAACACTTAGTTCTTACTATAATCTCTTTTTTCATTCTTTCCTCTCTCTCTTTCTATCCTTCCCCCTCCCCCTTTTTCCCATTCCCAACTCCCTCCCATCCCCTCTCTCGTTATCTCTTTTCCCCCCTCTCTCCTTCAGTTATTATTCCCTGTCTCCCCATTCGCTCTTACCATGATTTAACACTTACTTCCTCCTTCTCTCTTATTTCATTCTTTCCTCTCTCTCTTTCTATCCTTCCCCCCTCCCCCATCTTTCCCATTCCCAACTCTCTCCCATCCCCTCTCTCGTTATCTCTTTTTCCCTTCTCTCCTTCAGTTATTATTCCCTGTCTCCCCATTCGCTCTTACCATGATTTAACACTTACTTCTTCCTCTAATCTCTTTTTTCATTCTTTCCTCTCTCTCTTTCTATCCTTCCCCCCTCCCCCATCTTTCCCATTCCCAACTCCCATCCCTCTCTCATTATCTCTTTTTCCCCCCTCTCTCCTTCAGTTATTATTCCCTGTCTCCCCCATTCGCTCTTACCATGATTTAACACTTACTTCCTCCTATAATCTCTTTTTTCATTCTTTCCTCTCTCTCTTTCTATCCTTCTCCCCCATCTTTCCCATTCCCAACTCCCTCCCATCCCCTCTCTCGTTATCTCTTTTTCCCCCTTCTCTCCTTCAGTTATTATTCCCTGTCTCCCCATTCGCTCTTACCATGATTTAACACTTATATCCTCCCTATCTCTTTTTTCATTCTTTCCTCTCTCTCTCTTTCTATCCTTCCCCCTCCCCCATCTTTCCCATTCCCAACTCCCTCCCCTCCCCTCTCTCATTTTCTCTTTTTCCCTTCTCTCCTTCAGTTATTCCCTGTCTCCCCATTCGCTCTTACCATGATTTAACACTTATTTCCTCCTTCTCTCTTATTTCATTCTTTCCTCTCTCTCTTTCTATCCTTCCCCCCCTCCTCTTTCCCATTCCCAACTCCCTCCCATCCCCTCTCTCCTTATCTCTTCTTCCCCCTTCTCTCCTTCAGTTATTATTCCCTGTCTCCCCATTCGCTCTTACCATGATTTAACACTTATTTCCTCCTATAATCTCTTTTTTCACTCTTTCCTCTCTCTCTTTCTATCCTTCGCCCCCCTCTTTCCCATCCCCTCTCTCATTATCTCTTTTTCCCCCTTCTCTCCTTCAGTTATTATTCCCTGTCTCCCCATTCGCTCTTACCATGATTTAACACTTACTTCCTCCTTCTCTCTTATTTCATTCTTTCCTCTCTCTCTTTCTATCCTTCTCCCCCCTCTTTCCCATCCCCTCTCTCCTTATCTCTTTTCCCCCTTCTCTCCTTCAGTTATTATTCCCTATTCCCCATTCGCTCTTACCATGATTTAACACTTATTTCCTCCTTCTCTCTTATTCCAGCTTTGACTCGCAGTCGCTCAGGTGTGGAGGCGAAGACAGTCGAAGACTACGTGAGGAAGGTCGTAGAAAAGGGCGTGATAACGGAGGAGGAGGCGAAGGCGTGGCTTAACAAGTAATTGGAGAAGAAGGCGTGGCTTAATTGAAAAAGAAGGCGTGGCTTAACAAGTAATTGGAGAAGAAGGCGTGGCTTAACAATTGAAAGATTAGGCGTAATTGGAAAAGAAGGCGTGGCTTAACAATTGGAAAAGAAGGCGTGGTTTAACAAGTAATTGAAGAAGAAGGCGTGGCTTAACTATTGAAAAAGAAGACGTGGCTTAACAATTGGAAAAGAAGGCGTGGCTTAACAATTGAAAGATTAGGCGTAATTGGAAAAGAAGGCGTGGTTTAATTGAAAAAGAAGGCGTGGCTTAACAAGTAATTGGAAAAGAAGGCGTGGCTTAACAATTGAAAGATTAGGCGTAATTGGAAAAGAAGGCGTGGCTTAACAATTGGAAAAGAAGGCGTGGCTTAACAATTGGAAAAGAAGGCGTGGCTTAACAATTGAAAAAGAAGGCGTGGCTTAACAATTGGAAAAGAAGGCGTGGCTTAACAAGTAATTGGAAATGAAGGCGGTTCTTCATCAAGAATTTCATTAATCTTTTAAAAAAACGGTTGATATTCGGCTTGGTCTCAAAAATGTCGGTTCGATGGAATTATTTTTATTGTTATTGTTATTTTCATTTTTAAAATTGATATTTGTTAATAAATAAACATTTCTCATTTCGTTGTCTAGCTCTATGAATCATCCCCTTTTTCACTAAGGCCAAAATAAGTTGAATAAAAACGGAATGTAACATTAAAGATAAATGTGCATACACACACACACGCACACACACACACACACACACACACACACACACACACACACACACACACACACACACACACACACACACACACGCACACACACGCACACACGCACACACACACACACACACACTTTTTTCAGCTACTTCTTTCTTCTTTCGTCCTTTGATAACCTGAAAGTCATCACCTCCCCCCCCCTCCCCTCATTCCAATGACCCTCCTCTCCCCTCAACCCCCAACAACCCCACGACCCCTCCCCTCCCTCCCCCTCCCTCCCCCAAATCCTGATTTCTCCACATTAGAATCCTTTACCTCATATTTCTCCCCTTTCCCCTCCTCCTCTCATTTCTCTCTTTCCCTTCTTATTCACCCTTCCCTTCTCCCCTTTCCCTCTCTCC
>NC_091558.1:45933647-45945873 GCF_042767895.1 Penaeus vannamei | reverse complement strand
CATCTGTGTGTGTGCATGAGTGGGCCTCCTGCTGGCATTTGAAGGTGGCGGGGCTGGCGCAGGAGGGAGCGGGTGAGCGAGGAGCGAGGCAGCGTAAACAAGGCCTGACGTGGATGGGAGCGGGCGGCCAGGAGCTCCTTGTTTCGCTGAATTACACTGAATTACTCTCCTTTCAGGGACACGGCGGGTGACAGGGTGGATGTGTGAGTATCGGGGGAGTCGTGGTGGTGAGGAGGGGGTCGGTCCGGGCTGTAGGGGTGAGGGAAGGGGAGGGAAGGACGGCGTCGTGGGGGCTCTGGGCCTTGCTTGAGGGTCAGAGGGATGCTTGCTCTGGGGTCAGGAGGAGGGATGCTGCCTTCATTTTTCGAGGGACGGCGGGGAGGGGCAGCGGGAGGTGCTTGGAGACTGGAGGTAAGTGTGTGAGGACCTTTTAGGGGACGATTTCGTTCCCTGTGCTTCGGAAATGGGGGTAGATCCCACTCAGAGAGTAGTCTCAGAGAGTAGACTCTACTTTGCAGGTCAGTGATAACTAAAAGAAATGAAGATTTTAGAAATCCATTCATTTTTAAGACATTTCTTTGCTATGTTATCATACCACATGTACTGTATTACTATTGTGTATTCCTGTTTCGTGCACTGGACTTGCCTTTGAAGTGCTCAGTTAAAAATGATCTCGTATGACTTATGATGTTGGCACCGTTTCTGGATATCCTTCGTAACTCCGTGAATCCAAGTATGCAAATTTGTAGCCTTTGCATTCGGAGGCTTCAGGATCCAGTGATTCAGGGAGGCAGCATTTACGTCATTAAGATAAATTCAAATTGATTATACCCTATAGCAAGAACTGTGCTAAAGTTTGTCAGCCATGTAGTAAGCCCCGTGTAAAAATTGCGTGCAAGTGTATGGACAAAGCAGTTTTCTTTGTATCTCTGATAATTGTTTCTATAGATATTAGACTACTGAGATTATTGTAATGAATTATGCAGGAATATTGCAGTGTTTTTCATTAAGCAGAAACACTACTTTGAAACTGTGCTTGGGAAAGGCGTGCCAATCAAACTTTTTCGTCCAGGCCAAAAGGCTGCCATGCCAGAGAACTGTATTTGTGTGACGGGCAGTGCCGTGTGGGTTATTTCGTTGAGGTCTTTTATTTAAATAACATTGTGATTTTATGGTTAGGTTACATCAACTCTTGCGTTTATCTAACTTTTTATTTTACATTTACCTCGTGCCATACCCACAGCACCGTGCCTGGCCAAATTTCAGTAAAAGTTTAGTATATGACATTCACAATTTACATAGTCACAACTTTCTTGTTTTATTAGATGTGATGTGATTAAAACATTATTTTGTATTTGTTATAGCATCCACTTTCCCCATTCAACACAATTTTAGGACCTGTGACAACTAAAATATTTTTGGCTGGAGGGGGGATGTAAAATAACATCGTGGGCTGTGAGATCTATTTATATGGAAAATCTAGCATATAAAGATGGCCTAAGACTTGGCCCATGTGCATGATATGTGTGGTTGTTTCTGCGCTTGTTGGCATTCCGGTAAATAACAAATAGCCTGCATGTATAATCAAGCAGGACTGAGCTGATGGTAGATCTCGGGTATATCAGCATCTGAGCAGTGTGGTATTCTGTTAAGGGTCCTACAATGTGGATGCACCCTTCCATCCATTTATGTGTGTTTGTTTGTTTGTTTCTTTGTTTGTTCTTTCATTCATCTTTTCCACCCATTCATCAATACATCCGTCTGTCTGTCCATCCATCTGTCTCTTCGTAGACCCACTCGGGCACTCACCCACCCTCCATCCATCCATCCATCCATCCATCCATCCATCCATCCATCCATCCATCCATCCATCCATCCATCCATCCATCCATCCATCCATCCATCCATCCATCTATCCATCTATTCAGCCATCCATTCATTCATCTACCAATCCATCCATCTATCCATCCATCTGTCTATTCATCTGTTCACCTACTCATCCATTCACCATCCATCCATTCATTCATTTATCCATCTATCCACCCACCAACTCCCCATCCATCCATCCATCCATCTATTCACCCATCCATCCATCCATCCATCTGTCTATTCATCTATTCACCCATCCATCCATCCACACATCCATCCATTCACCCATTCACCCACCCAACCACCCACCCATCCATCCATCCATCCATCCATCCATCCATCCATCCATCCATCCATCCATCCATCCATCCATCCATCCATCCATCCATCCATCCATCCATCTATCCATCCATCCATCCACCCACCCATCTATCTATCTGTCTATTTATTAATCTCTTCATCTATTCACCCATCCATCTATCCATCCATCCATCCATCCACCAATCCATCTATCTATTCATCTATTCATCTGTTCACCCATCTATCCACCTATCCATCCATCCACCCTTTCATCCATCCATCCATCCATCCATCCATCCATCCATCCATCCATCCATCCATCCATCCATCCATCTATCCATCCATCCATCCTTTCATCCATCCATCCATCCATCCATCCATCCATCCATCCATCCATCCTTTTATCCATCCATCCATCCATCCATCCATCCATCCATCCATCCATCCATCCATCCATCTATCCATCCATCCATCCATCCACCTGCCCATCTATCTATCTGTCTATTTATTAATCTCTTCATCTATTCACCCATCCATCCATCTATCCATTCTTCCATCCATCCACCAATCCATCCATCCATCCGTCTATCTATCCATCCACCCATCTATCTATCTATCTATTCATCTGTTCATCTGTTCACCCATCTATCCACCCATCCGTCTATCCATCCATCCATCCTTTCATCCTTCCATCCTTTCATCTATCCATCCATCCATCCATCCATCCATCCATCCATCCATCCATCCATCCATCTTTCATCCTTTCATCCTTTCATCCTTCCATCCATCCATCCATCCATCCATCCATCCACCTCGAGATATATTTGCTGTACCTTTCCTCCTGCCACCAATTTCATCATCTGTGTGTATCGGTGTCTCCAGGTGCAGTAACTAACCCCCCCCCCCCCACGAATGTACGGTCAAATTACTTCTTATTATCTCATAAACCTGTCCAATTATGTACTAATTTCATTATGGTATATAGCATTCGCCAGAAGGGTGTGCCGCTCACTTTCAAAACCACAGATTCAGAGTGGTAATGTTGAGGTTCCACTGTTTAAATGGAAAGAAAAGTATTCTGTGTTGTATTTTATGTGAGTGAATGACTTCTTCCTGGGAGTTTTGGTATTGGTATATGAGGAATTGTGTCAGAGTTCAAATTCTTATTTTATGCCATATTTGAAGTGATATAGCATCTCTTGATGTAATGTCTTGTATTTTAAAGGATAAGGCACAAAGGTATATAAGGGTAATGTCATGAAGGAATAGATGAAATGAAAGTGATTGTCAAAGAAAATTTAGTGGTAACTCTTTATTTTTGCATTTGCTTTCAGATAACTGTCTAGGTTTTCCCAGACGAGCCAGATGCCAAAGATTGCGGAAATGTCACACAGCAAGCAGCTCATAGACTTTTTAATGTATTTAATACTTTTAGGATCAACTATATTTGTTAATAAGGTAACATTTCTGATTTTCTCTTTCTCATTTTAACTCTCATGACAAAATAGTTGTTTGTTTCTGAATGTATTACCATTTATTCTTGCAAATGGTGATAGGTTGTGAAGTTTATGTCATAAACAGCTGTTCAGTTTGCTTGAGGTAGCTCATCATTTATTATTTGTAGTTTGACAAATATAATACATTTGCCTTCTGTGTTTTTGTCTTAGACTAACTTTTTTTTTTATGTGTGTGTGTATCTTTGCAGTATGTGCTCTCAGTCTTAAACTTTACTTACCCCACGATCTTCCAAGGATGGCAGACACTGGTGGGTGGTATTTTGTTGCGAATTCTCCTCTCAAACAAATGCCTCAGTGTGTCCTCCACAGACCTGGACAAAGCAGGGTTCATTTCTCTGCTGCCATCATTTTTGTTCTTCTCTGCTGGTATTGTTGCAAGTTCAAAAGCTCTTGCAAACTTGGTGAGTCCCTTGATGGTGTTTTGTTAATTGAAGCAGCAGGTTCATTTTGTTATCTTTTGTCATGTATAGTTTTTAAAAGTTTTTAGATAATGATTTTGTTCAAATGTATTTTATGTGCATTTGCGTGTGCACATGCGATGTGTACTTGTCTACCTATGTGCTTTTATGCGTTCCTGTGTATGTGTGTCCCTGCATAAGTGTGAGTGTGTTTTTGTGTGTGTATGTAGAAAGATAAGTAAAGTAAATACATAGATACATAAATCATAAGTAATTCTATAAGACCATGTTAATACATATGGATTACTATGATATATTTCTTGGAAACAGTGAACTGCAGAAATTTTCAATAGATATATTGAACTACAGAAATTTTCTTCAGATTTAGGATTTGTTTTCTCATTGTATTCAACTGTAGTCTTATTAATTGATTTTATGCATTTTTATTCCTTTAGATTCTGTTCAGATTCTAAGCAGATGCTCCTGGCTCAGAAATTCAGTTTAGTAAAGCAAAGGAGGTATGCATTTCCTTGGTGATATGAGTTCCAGATGAGATTTTATTCTGAAAACAAACCCGAGTGATTTTACTGTACAGTAATGTGTATGCAAATCATGGGTTAGGTTTTATTTCTTAACCATTTATATAGTGGGTAAGATGTATCACGTTTATTTTACCACATGGATAGAAAAAATTAATTGTATATTTTTTTCTGTACTGGTAACTTGTATTCCCATACATTAATTAATGCTTCATAAACATTGTTTCGATATGGACATATCTCTTCTATCTCTACTAAATAAAGTTATCTGTCGAATCCTGCTTTGATTCTGTTAGGCAAGAGATGAAAGAATGGAAAGGAAGGGAAGTGTAACATATAAAGCAGGGTTTTTATGAATATTCTTTAAATAGCTATTATTTTTGTTTGCTTGTGTATAGGAAATAGGGAGCATGATAATACCATATTGAGTCCTGCCATATAGCATAACTGGTGAAATTTCTGCCGTAGAGTGTGCCAATGTTCCTCTGTCTTCAAAACACCCTGGGTTCCATGCTGTACCTTATGGAGATAATACCGAGTGGAGGAGGTATGGTGGCTCTGGGGGCCAGCCTCATCACCATTGGAACGGCTGTAGCGGCTGTCCTGGCTGATATTGACATGACGGTAGGAGATTTTGTGTGAAGTGTCGTACCTATACATTAGTATTTACAATAATGCCATGTTTCTGTTTTTTTGTATAGATTTTTCTGTTCACTGCATCTTCTATTTTTTGCTTAGATTTTCCTTTATATATGAACTCCTTGACATCACATCTTGAGGATTTGATGTGAGAGAAGGAATCTACCCTTGATTATGAAGTGAATTCTCCTATGATTGAAAATTCTCTAGAATAAGATTAATTTGTACCCTGATTTATAATTGTTCATCCAACTCATTTTGAGCTAGTATCACTCCCCATGTTTAATTTTCAGATGTACTATTGGAAAATTATGAAGATTTCTGAACAAACTTTGTATTTGGCTTCCTTCTGATGCATGTCTTTTATCATTACTATCATTGATACTATTGATTGCATGATGCTTTTTTTCATACGCATCTTTCTTTTTACACTGTTAGTCGTGGAAGTACACCCATGGCAACAGTGAAAGGGTCTTATCGTTTTCTTTCCTCGCTCTCGCTATTCCTTTCCCCTTTCCCTACCCCATCCTATGCCCCTTCCCCTTCCCCTTCCTCTCTCTCTTCCTCTCTCTCTTCCTCTCTCTCTTCCTATTCCTCTTTCCCTTTCCCAGCCCCGTCCTTTTCTCCCCCTCCTTCCTCCCTTCCAGCCTCTTCTTTTAATTATTTTCTTTAAATTAAGGTTTTGAATTTAGTTTTCAGATTCACCTTATTTCTGGATGATGGTACATCTTGCGTGTGTAGCAGTACAAACACTTCATTCCAAGATTGCTGACGCCCGGTACACAGCCGTTGACCGACTCTACTTCTCCTACGTTTTCAGGTTAGTCTTTTTGTTAAAAGGGTGAGAGTGAGTAATATTAGATAGTAGGATCTGTAATTCATAATTTTCTTTTCATTATATTGCTTGAATTCCAATATGATATATGGTATAGTAATTTGTTTACCTGGTACCACCAGTGATGGCATGTACAGTCAGAGTAAAATTATAGTTACCCTTTACTCAAACTAATATGAAAAGTCAACAGTGTTGTGGAGCAGCGAGGCGAGTCAGATAGCACTATAATCTTACATATGTAGGTTTTGCGATACAGTAACATTATTATGTATGTGCTGTAGTCATTAAAAATAAGTAAAATGTAAGTTTGATTATCTGTATGCAAAATAAAAAAGTAATAGATTAATCTTGAGTGGCAACACATACATAGTCCAAATTTTTAGAAATGGGCACAAAGAAGTAAAGAGCGTTGTAATTAAGAACCAAGAGATGATGCTAAGGATATATTTTTGTTAACGTCTATATTTCCTGCAGTTGTTTAAAGCTAAGGAAGAGAGGGATATGTGTGGAAATTCAAGAGAGCATTGTTGTATAAACTCAATCTAATGATTTATTTCTATAAACATATTCATGCCCTATTTTCAATGAGCAAAAATAAGGGCTGTATGAAAGGTTACATTTTTCCTACAGTCTCCATTTTCTTTGAATTCATGCTTATCCCTCCTGGGAAATGAGACAAAACAGTGCTACCTCAAAAGTAGGTTGTTTTTACATTTGGAAAAGTCAAAATCTGGTAATCACCATTTTGGCTTTATCTGATTTATCAGATGTCACTGTATGACAAATGAGCTGTCATCTCTTCCAGTGTTATTTTCCTTGTTTATTTCTGTGCAACCCTCTCGGACGTATAATGAAGTTCAACTGTGAGCCTAAATTTCTTTATAATGATATATATTTGTTCTTTGATATTAATTTGTGTTGCTTAAAAGGAAAATAATACAATTTTATAAGTTCAATTGTTTGTATTCCTTCCCCCTGCCTCTAAAACACCCTCTGAATGGTGTGGTGCAATCTCACCATTACTTACTCCATTGTTTTATAGTGACAATAGCCCCATGCAAACTGTGAGACATCTCCATGGTGCATAAAGTGCATATACCATGCACAATCCATATTAACTTAGAGTCATCCATGTAATGCATTTGCCAATTCATCTGAAGGATTTACATCCCCATATGAAGCATTGCAAACCCGCTCCCAATTTATATAAAACACTGACACTAGAGGTTGCTTTGTATTATATCCAAGTATACTGATATGAGCTTAACATGTTTTATACAGTAGCCAATGCCTGCATCATGAAGTGCCTTTGGAACACACGGCAACGCCATCGTTGGTGTCATAATTCCATTTGATTTTAGTTGTTGCTGAGTGATCCCATATTCTGAACTGGATCTATTTTTAGACACTGTTTACTGCCCTGGAGATTCTGTAGCTCCATGCATCATCCCTGTTTCCACCATTCATATAGTCCTTCCTCTGTCCTCTGTCCTCCATATCCCCCTATTCCTTTACCTCACCCCATAACCCTCCACCAGGGATGGGTCACCATATGGGGGGTTCACTTCCCCCCTCCCTGGTTCATTTTTTGTCCTCATATCCCCTCCCTCTCCTTCATTTCTCAAACATTTTACTCCAAATATCTTTGAACGATTTCATATTTGACAAACATTGCATCTGTCTCTCGCTTTCTCTCTCAAGTGCCACTGTGTGTGTGTGTGTGTGTGTGTGTGCGTGCGTGCATGCATTCCTGTCTGTTTGTTTGTGTGTGTGTGTGTGTGTCTGTCTGTCTGTCTGTCTGTCTGTCTGTCTGTCTGTCTGTCTGTCTGTCTGTCTGTCTGTCTGTCTGTTTGTGGTAGAGAGAGGAAGAGAAAGCAAGAGAAAGAGGCAGAAACTGTATGTAGATAAGAGACATGTAGGACAACACAATCATATTTACTTTGTGCTAGCAAGAGACCAGAACACTAGCAACGCACACTTGTTAAACCAATGGAGCGAACAGGATAATCCTTTGATTTATCCTTTGACTTTATTGGCTATGATGACAAATATATTTTGTTCTTATTTGCATTCTAAGTCACGATGAGAGTAAGATAATGCAAAATACTTATTATATTTTTTAGGTCATAATAGATCATTAAAAATATAAATCCATGGTCATCAAAATCCACACTTCAAATATCAGGTAATGATGGTAATGAGATTGTCACATGGCAACGCTAGCTATGGGAGACGCTAACAGGCTGCCCCACCCATAACACAAAGATTAGCAAGTAATTCAAATTCAAATTCAAATTCAAAATACTTTATTCCATTTGTTACAGTGGTTATTCTTATTATATACATAGTGACATTATAGTACAAATAGATACAAGTTAAATATAGAATCAATGGTAGTACATATAAATTTTGTCTATTCTTATATTTAGAAACTTGATGTCATTGGTGATTTAATAGATGTAAAGGTAATGATAGTTTATTTCTGACTGTAAAAATGTACTATCCCCACACACTTTATTTTATTGTATTTACGTCTATATGTAGATACATTTCATTAAACAATACTACAGCGAACATCCCATTTTCCCAACAGCATTGGGCTATACCTCTTGCCTCATGCAGTTGTTTACTAAAATTCTCATCCCTATTCAAGATGTCACAATTGCTTCAGAGCAGTGTGATGTTTTCTTGACATAAGTTACACCTTATTTCAGCTCATATAAAGGCCATTATTCAAGAACAGATTAATTTTCTTTGACAGTGTTGTTGTGTTGGCGCCTGCATCGCTGTATCTCGAGGAGGCTTTTGAAGTTCTGCACTTTCCACATGCAGTGCGTTATGATTTCTACGCAGGTTGCCTTTTCTCAGGAGTGTTGGGCCTTTTCCTCAATCTCACGTTGATGAAGGTAAGAGAATCTGCTAGGTAGATGGATGAATGGATGGATGAGATAGATAGATTGATAGATAGATGACACAATTGATGGATAGAGAAATATATCTGATTATTAGATAGATTGGTATGTAAATAGATAGATTGATTAATATGAACATATAGATGTTCATTAGGAAATAAGGCATGTGAAATTGTTTTTTCATGGGAAATGGAAAATTTTACATGGTTATATCATTCACCATTCTTTAGAGAAAGTAGAGTTTCTCACACACTTTTTTACTTTTCATGCAGTCACTTTGTACTGCTGCTTAGCCCTATAGAGATATTAGGTCTATCAACCCCTTGGATGTGGTTGCTTCATGACAGTTAGATGGCCTTAAATCCAGGCATTAGGTTTACAAGAGCAGCCACTCTGACAGGTGTGTGGTTTGTGGGCCATGTACACCAAATGAGTCTAATCACCCTCTAAGAGGTTTGCACACTCGTAGTGTCTTTCCCGTCAACCTGGCCTTCAGCTGAAATGCTCACAGTAGCAAGTTTACTTCAGCTGGGTCCACTGTCAGATTTTCCCATGACGGCATGTTCATGTTACCAGCCCCTCAAGCTAATTTTTTCATGACTTTATGGAATGAAGGGGTCACCATAGTAAGAGTCAACAAATGGGCAGATATAGCAGAGCAGGTAGAAATTATAGGCCTTCTCTCTAAGTCATTTACAGTTTCAATTTGACCAAGAGAGTCAGGGAGTGTCTGGAGTGTTCCAGGTCTTCCTTGGGTGCAATCTGCCCCCCCAAATTCTCTGCCCTTCATTATCACATCAAGCCTTTTGTAATTTCACTGTCAATTACTGAACTTTAGCTTCAAGAATGTTACATATGTAATCCCCCACCTGTACCAAGACTTTTGTAAACATTGTATTTAAAGAGATAGAGATTGGATAGGGCAGAGATTTTTAAAATCTCAAGTGCTAATGGGGATGAGGAAAGTAAGAGTGTATAAAAACCATTTTAATATTTCTTAACAGGTTAAGCGGTATGCTCTCTTCTCCGTCGTTGATCCAGTTGGACGATTACTTACCTCTGTGCTGGCTTTAGCAACATTCCCTGATGTGACTACTAGTATGGTCAACATTCTAGTGTGCATCAACCTAATATCTGCTGTGTTTGTGCCGGTCCCAGTCCCAAAGGATGAAGATGAAACGGAAGAAACTGTGGACCTGTTACGGGAAGGAGTTTGAAGTGTGATGAGGGTACAGTCATGTTCGATGGGCTGCTTTTGGATACTTTTGTTATACAACGGATTTTATTTAGAATATAAAAAGGATAAAGTGAATTTTTTTAAGTGCTAATTTATTTTTAGATTTTTCTCTTATATAGTCATATTTTACCAATTATTTAGATTTAATATCAATATGATATTTTTATATTATAGACATTGAAAATGTGCTGTGGTAATTTAATGCAACATAGGATGAAGGCAGTGAAGTAAAATACGTGAGCATATCATCTCATCTCTGTTAATGATCATTGCATCATCACTTAGTGATATGAAGCTTTATGTCTTCCTTTACGTCTCTCTACCAAACTTTATATTTTGTGTGAATGCAGAAATATGGATATAGGCTTGAATTTGTTTGTGAATATGTATTGAATGGTTTTAAGGGCCTAAAGTTTTGGATGAAATTTAGGAACTGGTGTGTAAAACATGCTGTTTCATGACAGTAATTTCCATTAACTTTACCTTGCTCTGTGAGAGCAATAATTCAATTGTCTGGTGCTGCAGGTGAAGGAATCTTATACAGATTCAATCATTATTACAAAGAAGTTTTCCAAGAATTTCAGTATAAGCCTCACTGGTGTGGAAATAATGATAATCAAGTCTCATTAAATATCTAATTTGTAGTAGGAAGTGAATTATTATAGATCATTTACATGACATAATCTCCTTAGTATTTGCAAAGCATATTCCCCATGAATACTAGGTCTTCAAAATAGTACTTTGTTCATAATTTTCCTGTTAACATCAAAAATCATAAAATTTCAGAGTCCCAGACTTCTGTATTTCAGTGTTGTATTTATTGCTTTAAAAGAGGACGCTGTCGTCCTTTTCGTTCTCTTTATACCATGTCTACAGGCAGCAAAGTCAGTAAAAATGAAATAAGACAGATGTTCATTCTTTTTATTTCCCTAATGACTTAAGAGGAAAGTAAACAGAAAGGATTTTATAGTAAACCACAAGATGGGTCCTTTACAAGAGAATACTACGCCGTTGAACCTGGAGTAGATTGTTGTATCACCAGTTACCAACAAGTCAACCTGTAATCACTGCTACATAAATAATCTTTAAGGTCAAGTGTACTACTATATGAAGATAAAATTGGTAATAATATATGTAACGTTTTTATTAATTGCTTCAGCTTTGATATTCCACCTTCATTTTACATTTAACTGGTTATCTGTAGTTTACTATTTTACAAGTTTACAGTGAGCCTTACAACATTCATTTTCAGACTTTCCTTAAGGTGTGAGATAGAAGAATATCTTGTATAATGTATTCCTAATTATGTCAACAGCTTCTGAAATCAGGGAAAAAGCCAAACTTGTACAAATGTATTTCATCTTTTATATGTGTATGTCCAGTCCATGCAACATAAATTATTGAGGCCACTGACAATCCCCAATGTCTGTACAGGGTGACAGCATTTATGAAACATCAAGATATAGTTGGTTATGATTCTCCTGTTTAAAGATGTGAGTGACAGCATGTGTTTATTTACAAGTGAATACATATGCAGCTATATATTTAGCACCAATTTGCAAACTATTCTGATTTGCATGTGTACATACCATGATATTGAGATTTTTACATTAGTCAGGTATGAAGGTCCATTTTTGGGTTCCTTACAGATATGAATGAATAGGTGAGAACCGTTTACCCCCTCCTAATATATATATATATATATATATATATATATATATATATATATATATATAGATAGATAGATAGATATAGATATAGATATAGATATAGATATAGATATAGATATAGATATAGATATAGATAGATATAGATAGATATAGATAGATATAGATATAGATATAGATATAGATATAGATATAGATATAGATATAGATATAGATATAGATATAGATATAGATATAGATATAGATAGATAGATAGATAGATATTATAAGTTAACCATCACACATCAAGCTTCACACATACTGCTCAAATACC
>NC_091558.1:45918647-45923647 GCF_042767895.1 Penaeus vannamei | reverse complement strand
ACCCTGAATGTTGTGACACAAAGAAAGACTCCCTTATTGAGTGCCCTCAATGCGATGTAAGTACAAATTAGAAGTTCTGTGTTTTAAATATAAGATTACAAAGTTTAAAACTATCTCTCTGTTTTGAGATTTTTCATATGAGAAATTTGATAGCTGACATTATTTTCAATGAAGTAGTCTGTAAATAGTAGGACCCCTTTTATAGTTATGTTAAAAGACATTTAATTTGGTGGATTAGTGGTTTGACTCATTTGATAAAATAGTGTATAGGATACAAGGGATAGGTTTGTGTGTGAGATAGTAAAGGAATAAAGTAAAAAAAAAAGAAGTAAATTTGGACAGAAAAATTTTAATCCTTATGTACCAGCTGGAGCATAATGTAGTTACAGTAAGATTATATCATAAAGTATTCATGAATACAAGGAATTACAATTGCAAGTTCACTGGAATAAATCATTAGATTAGATTAGATTAAATCATAAATATAAGCTCATTGGATGAAATGATTAGATTTATGATCACACTAGCACACCTGAAATTCATCTTTCCCTTGCAGGCGTCTTACTGTAGCCGAGAATGTAGAGCCAGCGCTTGGAACCAATATCACGAAACATTATGTCTCCAGTCATTCACGCCAGATCCATCACATCCACTTGTAATGCTACAGGAAGCTTGGAAGTAAGAGGCACTTTATATTTGATGACGTTCATTTTTTATTTTATGTTCAAGCGTGTTTGTGTGTTAGCATGTGCATGTGTCCAATTGTATGTGTGTTTGGGTATACCTTCGGGTATGTAAGGAGGTGGAGTGTATGCTGTAAATATGCTTTGTTTGTTTATTTCTATAGAATTATAACTTGTTTAGGATGATATGTTACTACAGTGTTTTGGCATTATACATAAATGGATAAGCGGCTTGTTAATTTATGTAAATAGTTATGTGTGGTAATTCTTGAAGGGCAAAATGTGTGCATTCAACCTTCAGAGGCCATGATCCTATTCAGTTTTCAAATAGTAGATGACATTTTAGAGTATGATTGGATTCTCCATTTTTTCTTGTTGAGTTTTTGTGAGCTGATATGACTTGGAGAATGCATTGAGGGGTAATTACTGGTTGTAGAAGTGGCTCTGCATAGTTTTCGCCAATGCAGTAAATACACATAAGAAAATGTCTATGCACTTCCCTCCTAACATGCAGGATAGATATGGAGAAAGTGCATTGTATGTGGCAGAGAAAAAATTATGGCTCAACTTCTAAAGAATTTGTTTAGCTTTTACTATCACTGTTACTGAATTGAAAAGTGTACTTTGGAATATTTCTCTTTGTATATTAGTGTATTGTCACTAGTTATTGCACAGATTAAGCATAAACTATTTAGCATTACATGAAATTATATATATCAACTGATATTTACTCTGACATGAACTGAAAAATATATATGTTGAATTTTAAAGTGATATTTTTGATTTTGTGGCTTTCTAGAAAGATTAGTCATTAAACGTATGTAGAAGTGTCAGTAGCTTATAGTGTGTAATATATGCACATAAAACATGACATCCTGATAATGACAAGCATTGAGCTTTAGACTGACAGATCTGTCTTGTTTGTGAAGCTTTTGCCATGTAGGATGTGTGTCAGATCTCGTTTTAAAGTGAGATATGTATTCAGATCTATATGTATTGATCTACATGGAACATAAGAGCCAGAGAGTTGGGCAGGTTTTATTGATGAGACAGTGAGTGCAGGTGCTTTGAAATAAGCTTTTCCTTATACTGTATGTAAGCTTATGTGTATGAAGCTTTTAAGGTAGTTTTATATACAAATGATGCTTTTTACCTCCTTACAGCAGGGAATATTACTGCCAAGAAATCTGAGTGTTTATAATTTCTTTGCTTTTGTTATATGGAGAAATTAAATTATTGTGCTCTTGATGAAAACATTATGCAGTTAGGTAATACTTAAACTTTCTTGATTGGGCTTAAGAAACATAATCCTTGAACACTAAGTGCTTTATACCTTTTTATTTTTATTCCCCTCTTTTTCATATTTGAATAATTATAGTTAAATGGAAATTGTTCAGATGAATGTAGGAAAAGGTATAAATGGAAAGTAACCCATTGGATCTACTTGCTCCATGGTACTATTGTAGGCCAAAATATGGGTATTAGGGTCACATGAGCGGTCGCTCTGATGGATGTGTGGCTTGTAGGCCTGGCTTATGCGAACATTCGTGTGTGGTGGTAAGACTCTATGCTTCTCACTTGCGATGTTATTTTCTCTTTTTGTACTTTAGCGATTTTAGCTTTTTAGCCATTTTCCAATGTCTATATTTGTTTACCTTATCAAGATGGTAATAGTTTGTTTTCCTTGCACAAGCTCCATATCATCTATTTAGGTTGTCTGTAACTCAGTGCAAGAATAATAACACTAGATAACATTTTGTTATTTTTTATGTTTTTTGTAATATTCAGTTTTCTGTAATACAACCAGCACTGCCATCCAGGAATAGAGTGCTGAGCATAGAAATGGCATCCTTCCTGGAGCTGGTGCTCTTCCAGTCATGGCTTATGATACTACATTCCACACTTGTTTATGGATGCAAATAATGCAAGAGCCATTTCCAAAATGCCAAATGAGTCTGTATCCCCTCTAAGAGGATGTGCACTCATGGTGAGTCTTTCCCGTCACCCCAGCATTTAGCCCAAATGCTCACAGTGACAAGTTCACATCATCCCGGCCTACAGCCAGATTTTCCCATGATGGCATGCTCACGTCACTGCTCCTCAAGCCAAATTTTTTTCGTGATTTGGTCTTTAGTTCATCCAGATTGTGGGGTTTGATAACATGTTTTTCAACATAGAATTTAAGTTGTGTTATTTCACAGAAATACTGATGTCTTTTTAAGCTCTTTCCCATGTTATATTTCTTGTGTGAGTTTTTTTAATGATTGATATGTATGTGATAATAGTTGTTGACTTCTAGTAAATATCCAGCAAATATTTAAATCACTATATATGTAGAATGGGTGGGATATCCTATTTAGATCTTACATAGGGACTTAAGTCTGTAGATCCATGAACCCACAGCGGCTCCAGATTGTTGTATATGAATCACTGAATTAATTACCTATGACTAGTTTTAATTGTTACCTAACGAATGGTTTCCTCACGCCAAAGGTGGTGGGGATTGCAGCCAGATTCAAATCACAGCCAGGGGTCTACAAGCCAAAAAAGAATAAGGACCTCAGATGTAGAGTATGGGTATTATCTCCATTTGTTGGGCTTTGCAGTTGGCTGCATGGAATATATTTGTCATGCTTCTAAACCAAAGGATAATGATGAGAGAGTAGGAAAACAAAACAAAACAAAACACAGAAGTTTGCTGTTGATTAACCTTTCTACCTTGGTTGCATTAGTAAGGTAGTTTGCTTTTATTAAAACCACATGAAGTAAGGATATTCATGCTTGTTATAATGGTGACTGGCATGTAAAAAAGGGAGGAAAGCGATAGACCAAGGGAAAACTTACATCTTATTTTTACACACATGTAAGCGTGTTTTTTGTTTATGTGTGCATGTGATTGTATATTGATTAATGAATAAGTATCGGTGTGTTTTTGTACATTATATGTGTAGCACTTATCTGAAATGAGAACACAGCACTCACCTTAAAGGAAAGCTTTCGTTGTGGTATTTTATTCATTTGATAAACCATAAGTAGTGAATCAAATAGTTTTATGCCTCATGTATAGATTCCAATAAATTTTATAGACTCCAGCTTTAATGCCGTACTGCGTATATTGTAAACAGGAAGTGAATGAATTAGATACACAGTATAACACACGTACTACATATTCCTTTTTACAAATTCAGTATGGTAATTATATAGGTGAATTTAGTTGTAATAACTGAATTGCTTCAGTCTGTCCATAACCAGGGAATAGTTTATGTATGGGCAGGAAAGACTGGAAAATTCCCTTTGGAGGAGGGGAGATGGCACACAATAAAGTGTTTGTAATTGCTGTGCTATCTGTGACTTGCTCTCCTATAAGGTTTGGTAATACCTTTCTGAGAGACACTTCAAGAATTAGGGAATGAGATAAGCCCCTTCTGTTCTTGTTTAATAACGAGTTCCCTCTATAGGGTTTTTGTGAACCTTTGTTTCAGAGAACAGTAATTGCTATACGTAAAAAAAAGGTTTTGCTTCAGATTTACTGAATAAAGAGTAAGGAAAGTAGTGTGTTTGCACTGAGAATTAACAAATGTCAAGCATTCCAGGACTGAAATTATATGTAAGCTGGATATTTGTAGATAAATTGTCAGCTAGAATACTGAGTATAGTCCTAAAACTATCCATTCCTTTTATGCATTTTGATAAACATTATGTTTCAGTCCTTGTACAGTATAGAAATATTTTGATATGTGGTTCTAAGAGACACATAAAGTAATGTGTGTGAGTGTGAGGGTGAGAGTGAGAGAGAGAGCGAGAGCGAGAGCGAGAGCGAGATAGAGATAGAGATAGAGATAGAGATAGAGATAGAGATAGAGATAGATAGATATATGTACACACACATTTACGTACACTTGGACAGATAAACGAGGGCATGAAACTTAAGAGACTTTGTCAGACAACATTTCCAGCAATTTAACAGCATAAAAAAATTATAATGATATGGTGTTGCTCAATTACCTCCTAGAAAAAAAAGTGTTTATAGCACAGCCATTATTATTTTTTATTTGATATATCAGGTAATAACAAAATAACTAGATTAATAGATAAGTAGTTAAATTAAATGAAGAAAATATTCACTTTGTTCACAAAATGCATATGCACATTCCTTGACACAACACACTTCTCCACGAATGCATTAATTTGCCCCTTTTCCTATCAGAAAGACGATAAAAAAAGAAAGAAAGTAGCCATTAATGTAACTTTGTATATTTGTTTTATTTTAATGTTTAGACTCTTTTGCCAATCTTTTTTGTTGTGATTTTCGTGCCT
>NC_091558.1:45903647-45913647 GCF_042767895.1 Penaeus vannamei | reverse complement strand
ATCCTCGTAGTTGGAAGGAAAGACGCACACAGACACATATATTTTATATATATAGATTTATATATATATATATATATATATATATATATATATATATATATATATATATATATATATATATATATATATAACACACACACACACACACACACACACACACACACACACACACACACACACACACACACACACACACACACACACACACACACACACACATACACACACACACACACACACACACACACACACACACACACACACACACACACACACACACACACACACACACACACACACACACACACACACACACGCACACACACGCACACACACGCACACACACGCACACACACGCACACACACGCACACACACACACACACACGCACACAACCGCACACACGCACACACACGCACACACACGCACACACACGCACACAACCGCACACACGCACACACACGCACACACACGCACACACACGCACACACACACACACACTCTATTCTTTAGTGTTTGTAATGCAAGTTGACAATAAGTTTTCTTGGCTATCAGTTATCTGGTTCAATCCATTTTCTGGGATTTATGTCCATGAGAACATTTTCAATTTCCCTGGTTTACCATTTGGACCTGCCACTAGTTTGGTGGTGTGTCTTCTGTTTTTGAGCACCTTCAAACTCTGATAAGGCATTTCTAATTGTTTTTTTGTAGTATCATTATAACTGAATATATTTAATTCCAGTCATGGTCTCAGTGAATACAGGATATTTTTCTTGTGTTTTGAAGTGCAAACATCATGCATTGTGCATAACTGATGGGGCAGAATTGACAAATAATTTGTTATCTGTAGTTTATAATATTAATCAATAGAGAAAGTTGTGAATAAGTTCTTTGTTGAAAGAGGTTCAGAGAAACAAATTTATGAGAAAATCAGCAAAGGAAGGAAGGCAAAAGTAGAAGACTAATATTTCACTTCATTTTCATCCAGTGTTTCATTGTATTGATTTGCAAGATGATTTAAGGGAAGGATGAACTTGTTAGCTCTTGGATTATTTGTTGATTTGTGGATGTAACCTTAAAGTGCTCTGGCCCCACATCTTGAGTTACAGGTTTCTCTATTTTTGTATTGCTACCACCCTTCAATAAATTATATGCCTTATGTTTAGGTCTATAATGCTGTGTTTAGTCCCAAACTCTGCATACTAGATTTGTAATTCTGAATGTCTTAGCAACCCTTTGAGCCTGTTTTTTAAAAGTGTGTATAAAAAATGGACTTAGACTTTGGTATCCCAATAATGGATCCATCAGATATTCAGCAAAGTTGGTTTTCTCGCACCCACCAGGTCCTATTGAGGCTGGAAAATTGATTGTCAACTGGTTTTATTTGCTTTTGTCAAAGATTTCCTATGAGGTGATACTGACATTATTTATGATGTCTTGGCCCATAAGAGATAATATTCCTTTTTGAAACAAAACTTACATTGGCATTATAATTCAGTCACATAAGGGAACTAAGTATGTAACTCATCATGATCCTTTATGTTACAGGCAGATGCATTACCCTCCAGAGACAGCCTGCATTATGCTCCTGGCTCGTATCATTGCCACTGTGCTTCAGGCGGCAGACAAAGAAGGGGCAACTGCTTTGTTTATGCAGTTCTGTCACCGGACAGTGAACGAGGAAGAAGAAATTGCCCATAAGCTGTTAGGAGCAGAATTCCATGACCAGTTAGAGGCTCTGCGGGACTTGATGGAGAAAGCCCTAGGTGCTCCTGAAGTGCGTCATGTGAGTAGATGCGGAACTCTTTTTGAGCTTGGATCTTCCTTGAAATTGTCCTTTGTGGTAATGAATCCTCTGTGCATTCGTAAGCATGTCTTTTCTTTCATAGGTATTTTGGCGTCCCTTGAGAATTATGTTTCTTTATTGGATTCTGAAGTAGATTGGAAACCTTTTTTTACAAAGTTCCTGCATCTGGACAACTAATAATGAATTAAGAAAAATAGGTAATCTAGTTTATAGGAGACAAGATGAGTTGTAATTTGACTTAAATTTGACTGTACATTTTGCAGTGGCTTACACCTGAGGGTTTTAGATCACTGGTGGCTTTGGTAGGCACAAATGGCCAGGGCATTGGGACAAGTCCCCTGAGTCGCTGGGTGAGAAATTGTGATGCTTTAGAAATATCTGCGGAAGAAAGAGAGAAGCTCGATCAACTTATTGACAATATATATGATCAGCTGGATAAGGGTGAGTTTGTGTTTTTTACTTTGTTTTTAAAAGTCTTTTACATATTGTTTTATAGTAATGTTTATAATTCTTCCTACAATATTTGATATTCAATGCTGTAATGTGACTTGATGTACAAGGAAGGACGTTTAGAGAGAGAGAGAGAGAGAGAGAGAGTGAGTGAGTGAGTGAGTGAGTGAGTGAGTGAGTGAGTGAGTGAGTGAGTGAGTGAGTGAGTGAGTGAGTGAGTGAGTGAGTGAGTGAGTGAGTGAATGAGTGCGTGAGTGAGTGAGTGTGTGAGTGTGTGAGTGTGTGAGTGTGTGAGAGTGTGAGAGTGTGAGAGTGTGAGAGTGTGAGAGTGTGAGAGTGTGAGAGTGTGAGAGTGTGAGAGTGTGAGAGTGTGAGTGTGAGTGTGAGTGTGAATGTGAGTGTGAGTGTGTGTGAGTGTGTGTTCATGTGTGTGTGTGTATATGAATAATGTACCCTTCAAAAAATGAATTTTGGTTCATGTAAATACACCTAATGAATAATTTTATTTTACCTGGCCAACAGAGGCTGGAGGTTTCCTCAACAACGAAGGCTCCGGCCTCTACCCACTGCAGAGCGCTTGCAATCATAGCTGTGATCCCAACGCAATGCCAACGTTTCCATACAACAACTTCCATTTAGTAATGACTGCAGTAAAAGACATTGCTGCTGGGGAGGAAATCTGTGTCAGCTACCTGGATGAGTGCAACTTGAGCAGGAGTCGGCACTCTCGGATCAACATACTTAGGTTAGGAAAGAGTTTTTTTGGTGTATACATGTACACATGCATGTACATGCACATACACTCAAATACAAACATAAACAAATATACACACACAAACAGAAAAATACATACAAAGAAATACACAAGCAAACCAATACACATACAGATACACACATGTATATATGCCACAATGTCAGGAGCATTGAATTACCTAGTCTTGTTCATTTTACAATGGTAGGAGATTAAGGCAATTTCATTATTGTTAGCCAATTCTGCATTTCAGAGAAAACTACCTGTTCACCTGCCGTTGCACCAAGTGTAATGAACAGTCGGGAGATCCAGATGTAACGAGTGATGAAGACATGGAAGATGAGGAGGAGGAGGAGGATCAGTAAAAGGGATTAGGAAGAGGGTCAGTGAGGATTTTATCAGGAGACTCGGATGAATTTTGTAATGGTCAAAACTGATAGAAATGAAGTGTGAGTTTTGATTGTGCGTAAAAGGGTTTTGCATTGTTTGAAGTTGCTCGCTGTATTTGCGGAAGTGAGGACCAATTAGGGTCTTGTTGGGATTGGATAATTTTTGTTCAGTATATTCAATTTTAGTTGAGTGAAGATTACTTATTTCATCTTTTTAACAAATACATACTGTTGTTATTCAGCTATACAAGAGGTATTTTGAAAAAGATTATATAGATTTATATATATATTTTTTCTTTCTTTTTTTTGAAAAATATCAACAGATAATTTCTTTAACCAGATATATATACATATACGCAAATAAGTGTCTGCTTTCCTTTCATATATTTGTCATTTATCTGTCTATCTATCTATCTATATGTTTGTATGTAGAATGTATATATGTATGTATGTATGTATGTATGTATGTATGTATGTATGTACACATATATTCACATTCATGCATATACAAAATGCAAACATAATAGTGTATGTCCTAAAATGAACTATAACAGCCACAATAAGAAAGGAGGTCTAAATTGTGGCATTTCAGGCCAGGCTAGAGTCAGACTCCCTGGTAGATGGTGAAATAGGAAAGGATCTCTTTTTTGGTTTAACATTTACTAAGGACTTAACTTTCCAAAAAAAAATAGAAGGAGTGCTAGTGTCGTCATTTTACATTTTGTTTGTAGTTGTGTCTTACTACATGATACTCCCACCTCATTCTTTTTATTGTGATTATATGATTAAGTGTGATTATGATCATATTGCACAAGCACATGTACACATACATATACATGCATACACACATGTACACACATTTTGATTGCAGAGCTATTTGCTGAAATGTTGGAAAATTAAGAAAGAAAGAAAGAAAAGAAATACAACCAGCACTATATTTTTTGTGGTAACGAAATTTGATAGCTACATTAATGATTGATTTAGAAACAACTCAAAACATGTCTTCTGTTATAAAACTTTTTTTTTATCATCTACGCTTTCAAAGATGTAGTGAAGCTCTATTTTCCATGTGAATTACAATCCTTCCCCCATCATGAGTATCTGCTATTTGAATTACCAAAGAATGGAAGATATTTGGTGTTAAGTTTCATGTTGATGGAGGTTGAAAAAATATAAAAATGAAAAAGTACTGAAAACTATAGCTTTACAGTAATTTTGTGAAAGAAAGGAAAAAGAAGATGAGGTAATTTTCATGTATAAAAACTAATAATTTGGTATGATAAATACAAACCTGTGCTTGTCTTTCTTCATGAACATATCATTTATTTGAACCCTTCCGAGATGAGCTAGATGTGACTGTAATTTCTGTTTCATTGTTTATTTCAGAATTTATCCAGCGTGTGAATTTGTTTTGGTAGAATTATCAGTAGTTGTCTGTTGTTGTTTTTGTTTTAAAAAATTGATGGTTATGTAAATCTGCTCTGGAAGGGTATTAAAGGTTGTGCAGTCGGATAAGGTCAGGTTGACAGTGCTGCTATGGTCCATCTTGCCAAAGCGGTAAGGAAGAATTTTTTTTTGCAATAGATTTTTTACATATATAACAGAAATCATACCATCTACATCTGTAGTTGTACTCTACAACATTGGCCATGTTATAATTTGGTGAGTATTTTGTTTTTATATAGGAATTTAATTTGTTGGTTATTCATATCACTGGGGGTCAACATCCACAGCAAGGAGAGTGTTAAACATACCTGAAAATTGCAAAGTGTTAATTGATAAGACTAATGTTACCAAGATTTGTGTTAATTGATGAAATCCATCAGAGAAGAAATTATGATATTACCATTTGTTGCTCTGGTTATTACCCAGTCGTCCTTGATGGTAAAAATACATGCTGTGATCTCTGGAATTTTAGTTTATTAATTGTGTTGACATACATAAGGTTCCACAAGTGCTTAGTCAGCAACCTGTGTACTATTTTCTGTGATTTTTGTATTATTTAATTATCTTTATTGTTATCAATATTTCATTAACATGATAATCATTATGGCATTTATACTGATCACAGTATTGATATTGATAATATCAAAACGAAATTGTATATCTTCAAGGAATTGGGAAATCAGACTCAATCATTATGGCTTACGATTTGACTCCTTGTTTGGTGGAACTATGGGTGTGCAAGAAAAACAACACACATAAAGCAAAAAAACAAGAAAAAGCAGTGGACAGCACATGAATTATAGTGAATGGGCTGATTTATTATTGTTATGTATTTGCATGTCTTTAGAAAGATTTGATAGATTTATTCTTATTTGTTGGTTTTAGTCACGGTTAATTTCTACCACTATTTTTGAATGTTGATTTTTATGATTTATGATGTCTTTATTTATTTAGACATTTTATCAGGCTTTATAGTGGCATTTAAAAAAAAATGAATTGTTGCTTTAGTACAGCATGAAAATATAACGTGAAACCCAGAAATGATGAGTAAAATCTTGAGCAAAGTCCCACAAGGATGACATAATTGACATTTAGAATTTCATGCTAGCCAGATACTAAAGATAAGCACAGACACACCTCTGTTTGCAAGGAGGATCAGGTTTCTAATACTGTTTCATAAGCTGAAGGTAAACTGCCCAGTTTATTACCTTGTGATCGACCGAATAAATAATAGAGTGAAGTTCCTATTTTGATAATAAAAAAGATTGCCAATAAACACTGAAATTATACTCTAATCCTAATGACTTTGTAGCAGTTGAAGTAAAATGATTTTACTGTTGCAGAAACCAGTAATCTCAGTCTTTTAATGGTGTCTTTATGGAGGAATTCATGATGTGGACAATTGAAGGTGCACCTTGTGGTGTTATGATTAATCTCAGAACATGGTGGTGACATGGAACTAATACACTTGCCTGCTGTCATTGGTTCTGCGAGACTCTCCACTCTCGCAAGAGAATTTGTATACTAGCTATGAAGTCTTTAGAAAGGACAAGAGACACTAGGAGCATCAGAGCAGGGAATATGTTAGTTGAGAGGTTTTATTAAGCACCAAGAAGCGTTAGTCTCCCAAGTGTCCTACATCATTATAGATGATATATATATTTTTTATTTCTGAGGACATTTAAAGAATGAAATAGTAAAAAAAAGTTTTTTTCTTCTGTATTTTCCAATTCCATAAAGCAGAAAAGCTGTAATGAGTAACTGAAAAGGCCAAATTTACCATCCTTTGCGATATTCTTTTTGCACATGTAACTTATCAGCTTTCAGAGATTCAAGTAGTGATAGTCATGGAAATAAATGATTCAAAGTGTTCCTAGTCTTGACCTTGGATGCTAATATTAAGTTTTATAGTTGATGTAGTGTTAGGCAAGTATTATGATCTTGATTAAAATAGTGAAAAAGACATGCCTTTTAGGATAGTGGTAGAATTAAAGGGTAGAATGCCATGGTAATGCTGGCTTAGGATGTTATATATTTACACTTAGAGATTAGAGTAATATTTTCATAAACACTGTATGGTCTCGTGCTTGCTTGATTTTTTTTCTTTTCTTTTCATAGTTGCGGCAAGTGTAATCTCAGTCAGTATTGGGGATAGGAAAAATGTCTGATTTTACGAAGCAGTTTAACCTTTTATATGTTGTGGTGCATTCTATGTACTTCCCTTTGACTAAGGAAAATATAGGAGAGGGAAAGTACCTGGTATTGATTCTGTTCATGAACAAGACTACAAAGCCGTTGGTGATAGGACTATTGATAGTAACTGAGGTAGTTTTGATTAGCATGAAGTTTGTCTTCTGCTTGAGCCTTACATTCAGATGACATGTAATTCCTGCGAAAAATAAACAGATGCTAAGTTGCTTTGGTTTTGGAAGTTGTAAGTTTATTCAGAAAGGGAAACTTACAGCACTTTGATGTCAAAAGGAGGATTTTTGGAAAAGAGAATTCAGTGTTATAAAAGTGGTATGTTGATTTGCAGCTTGATGAGAGGACTTGTTGCCTCTGACATGATGTTCTTATTGTTATGTTCATCAGCTGTTATTCATGTTCTTACATCTAAGATGGTTCATTTTTACATCCATCTATATTGGTTTATATCAGTGATAGTTTTTTATCATTATTTATAGTTTGCTGTAACTTTTATTATGTCTACTCTTTATAAATCATACTGATCACTTGTTTTGTAGTTTGGATATAATGGGAAGTAAGATCCTATTCAGATTTTTCCATCTGAGAAAAACAGTTCTGATGAATACTGATTTTGCAATTTTTGTATTTTCCTTATAACGTGAAAATCTCTTGTTTTGCTAAAAAAAACTTGAAATTGTGTGGTGTGATATCCTTTGAAAAGGAATTAGATTGGAGCACTAGAAAGAAACATGTATTGGAAACTGACATGCATTGTAACTCAAGATTCCCTATTTTGATTTAACGGTCATTCTTTTTCAAGGCATAGATTTACGCTACTTGCATTCACAGTTTTTCTTAGTACCACAGTTATTTAATTGACAAGTTCATTGATTAAATTCGTTCCTGTCTGGTCAGTCGGTTATGTATGATTACCCAGTTATGGAATTGAAAAGTACGGTTGGCCTTCCTTCCCAACATTAAAGGGTTAGATTGACTTTCCATGTAAATGTCACCGTTTAAAAGAATCAGATAATGATTTATTAGATTTTGTTTCACATTTATCCTGTTTGATTTATTAAAGGAATGTATATAAACTTTTCATGAGATTGTGCTTAAAGAAATAATGAAAATGTCAACTTTTAGGATGTAAAGAATGTTTCAGTTTGCAATTTATTTTTAAATGAAGCGAATTCATTTATAAAAGATTCTATAAACCCAATGAGTACATTGTAGATAGTCAGAACTTCACAGTTAATTGCGTTTCATACTTTAGTTAATTGAATGCTTGCTTAAGTCAGCATTGTGAATGCTGTGCAAAGGCATGGATAGCGTGCATGTAATAATTGCTTCTTGTTGCAACCTGTATAATCCAGCTTTGCATTTGGTGCTGAAATCTGAATTCTAAGATTCCTTTTTTAAGTTCTAGCTTTTAAAGATTAATATAATAAAGAGGCCAACAGCATATATACACAAGTTGTTCACAATCATCAAAATTGATTGCTTGGAAACGTACATCTTTCATTGCTTCAGCATCATACATAACTTCATGAATCCATTGTCTAACAGTATTGGATTGAAATGTTAAAAGTGCCAGATTTGCCTTTCAACCGTGTTATATCAGCCTTATGATGTTTTTTTTCTATTAAGTATATAGATGGTGAATGGTAAAGACTTAAAAAATCTTCAATATGTTTATCATCTGTGGTCATTTTTATGCATTTATATAGTTTATATATATATATATAAGGTGGAAGATATTTTGATGCTACCTCTGTCATCACTGAGAATTTGTACAAAAGAGTAGCAGGGTTATTTCATGCTTTTCTTGTAACTTCCTAAAAAACAACAAAAAACACACAATTGGAGAAGAGAACTAATCCTTTTGTGAATTATTTATAGGGAGTTCTTCATACGATCCTCAAACCCTCCTTATAAAGTAAGAGGAATTTCTGGAATATTTACAAGAAGAGTATATTTTGTGAAAAGTTTATTGCAGTTTGATTGTCTTATCAGATTACAGGAAACAATAATGATGAGCAAGAGTCATTCTTGTGTTTAAATATAACCTTTTTTTTGTCTATTTTGAGGTTCTGGAAGATATTTCCTTCAGTGTTTTCCCCTGGCTTTGTATTTCATTGAAGTTAATTGTTAATATTTTTTCACAAGAAACAAAAATACATCCAATAATCTGTCATGATAAACGAGTATAGTAAGCTAATGTAAATGATTTTGATAACTGTGAATAAACGATAAGGACTCTTTCATAATTAAAGGATAATGAAAAGTGTTTTCTCTATCCTTTGAAGAGAAATTGTTCCCCCCCCAAAAAAACGAAAAAAAGAAAGAAAAAAGACGAAAAAAAGAGGAGGGAGGGAGTACTTGCTATTGAAACGCATATTAACTTAGCAGATATTTGGTATATCTAAGGTTGATATGCTCTGAGATATGTATAATTTGGACTATTAAAAGTCCATTGCGTTTATAATAGAATCTGTTAACATAATTGCCTTTACATTATTAAAAATCTAACATCTTATTCGTGTTTATATCATAAAACATCTATTAACTTGATTGTGTTTACATAAATGTTGCATTTCTCAAACCACAATATGTATCAAAGGCAATATCTTCAGTATTATATATACAAAAAAAAAACTGTATAGACGACTGAAGGAAAGAACAAATGAATAGTCTCATGCACATCAAGTCAGACTTGCTAGAAGAAAAGAATATGAACAGTTACATAGAGTATGGAATTATGTGATTAGATGACTGCTCTGGTGATATCTATTGCCAAGCAAATCCCACGGTAAACTATGATTTTTATATCTGAAACCGGTCAGATGTCCCTTATTTCCTGCACTATTAAAGCTGCGAATTCCCTGGTTCTGATGCGGGAACTCCTCCCTGCTTTGGGCAATATATATGTTGCAGTTAGATCAGAATGTGATGAATGTATAACAAAGAATGC
>NC_091558.1:45888647-45891147 GCF_042767895.1 Penaeus vannamei | reverse complement strand
TTCCTCCCTTCCTTCCCCCCTCCCTTTTCTTCCTTCCTTTCCCTCCTTTCCCTCCCTCCCTTCCCCTCTTCTCTCCCTCCCTCTCTCCCTCCCCTCCTTCCCTCCCCCTTCCTTCCTCCCTTCTCCTTCCCTCCCACTCCTTCCTCCTTCCTCCTTCCCCTCCTCTTTCCTTCCCTCCCCTCCCTGTTCTCCCTTCCTCCCCTTCCTCCTCCCTCCCCTGTTCTCCCTCCCTCCCTTCCTCCCCTCCCCTGTTCTCCCTTCCTCCCTCCCCTCCCTCCCACCCTTCCTCCTTCCCCTCCGATTCTCCTTCTTCCTCCCTCCCTCCCTCCCACTCCTTCCTCCTTCCCCTTCCTCCCTTCCCCTCTTCCGATTCCCCTCTCTCTTCCTCCCTTCTCCCTTTCTTTCCCCTCCCTCCCTCCCCCTTCTTCCTCCTTCCCCTCCCTCCCCTGTTCTCCCTCCCTCCCCCTTCTTCCTCTCAGCCAAGGCTCTCTGAGTCGAAGTACCCGTAACGACACAAATTGTTAAGAAAGACGAAATGCACGAAAAAAATCCGTTATGGGTCTCTACTGTTCAAACAAACTGCATAATTCAACGCGAGGCTTAACGTTGTAGGGTGATTCTGTTGACACAGGAAGACATACGAACTCACTCCCATACGCCGGAAATCACGATAATGAGGACGTTCAATATATGAACAGTTTATCTCCGTGTGTAATATGAACCAGATGCATAAGTGTACAATAGTCAATTAACGACACACACACACATACACACATAAACACACACACATGCATACACACATAAACACACACACATACATACACACATAAACACACACACATACATGCACACATAAATGTTAATTCTTGAGGCTTTGTTTCTAAGCAGTATATCCCAAGATCATGTCTATCTCCTAACTTATATCTATCATCCAAATTCTAGCATTTTTTAAAACCAAAATGTTTCGCACTAAAGTAGAGAGATTTCTTATTGTTTTCATCATATCTATCTCTCAACTTATATCTATCATCCAAATTCTAGCAAAAACGTTTTTCAAACCAAAATGTTTCGCACTAAAATAGAGAAATTTCTTATTGTTTTTTTAGATCTTAGGCTGGTGATTCGCGTCATGAAACTGAACCCGGATGACGGCGGCAAAGTTTCATGATAAAGCTTTTGTTGTCGTTTCCCTCTTAAGCCCGCGCTTCGCATACCAAAGCCTCCCAAAGCCAATCACTCGGAGAAGTACGGTGCCATTCCAGCTCTTCCTTTTCCTCCTCCCTGCCTCGCCCTCTCCTCCTCACAACTCCTGCTTCCACTCCAGCCCAGATATTGCCGCATAGCTCAAGCACTGGAGTTATTGAAGTCTCCTGTGTCTACAACTCTTTGCCTTCGGAGGGATACGGACGCATCACTTTTCTGTTGGTTATGTCTGCGTGTTTTGTTTACAGTTCAGTGCAGGATATCTTTTATTACTGTCATGGCTGGAGCTGTTGTCTGGGCTGCTGCAGCTGAGTGCATTGTTTTCTTTTAATCGCGTTTTGTGACTATCCCTTTTTATCATAGTCATATTCATCATCATTGCTGTTATCGTCTTGGTGATGATGATCATCATCATAACTGATGTCATTATCACCATAATCATTATCATATCGCTATTATCTTTCTTATTATCCTATTGTAATTATTATTATCATTACCATCATAATCTTAAGTCTTCATATGCCTTCATGGTTGATAATTAAAGGGCAAAACAGGAAGGTGCAGCCATTAAGTATTGATGACTGAACAAGGTCATTGTCTACTTACGAGATAGTGAAATGTGGATATTATATCCGTAGAGTTTTGACGGGCAATATCGCCGCGGTTTCTCATGTATGATACTGTGTATTCTCCTGTGGATTCCTCATACATTACCATAAGTATTTTTCATCATGAGTAATTATGGTAAATATGTCAAAATTATACCATATTTACCATAAAAGGAAAATTCCTTCTCATTCATTCGTCCATGTTGAAAGAATATTCCCAAATGAGAGAGAGAGAGAGAGAGAGAGAGAGAGAGAGAGAGAGAGAGAGGGAGAGAGAGAGAGAGAAAGAGAGAGAGAGAGAGTGTGAGAGAGAGAGAGTGTGTGTGAGAGAGAGAGAGAGTGTGTGAGAGAGATCGATAGAGATAGATAGATAGATAGATAGAGAGAGTGAGAGAGAGAGAGTGAGAGAGAGAGAGAGAGAGAGAGAGAGAAAGAGAGAGAGAGAGAAAGAACATTCCCAAATGTCACGGCGCGAATGAAGCCGTGACAATCCACGCATTGTTCTTGTTGTGCAGAGGAACGGGGTGAACATTACCGTACGAACCAGCCTTTGAGGACGTAACGTGAGCCTCGTTCGGTGTCATCACCCCGAGACGATGGCTGCAATGTCTCGAAAAACGCGTTTGTCTGTCTGACTTCGCTGATCCTTACGGGGGGGACGGGCCGCAAATGGCAACACTTTCCTTGAT
>NC_091558.1:45866147-45868647 GCF_042767895.1 Penaeus vannamei | reverse complement strand
AGAAAGAACGAGGAAGAAAGAAAGAATGGAAGGGAAATAAAGATAACAAAATGCTAACCCTGTACTGGGAAATGTCGTCCCTTTCAAAAGATAAATGATGAAAAGAAAAAGAAATAAAAATATTCTTCATCATCTATAAATCAATTATCTCGTTACTGTTTATTTCATAACCTTCCCTTCGTCTATTTTCCCTCTCACTTCCTCTCAACCCCTTTCATTAAACGCTTTTAATAAACGCTAGTATTGCATTTTATTTTATCAAACACTTTTATCAAGCACTTTTATTAAATTTCATTTTATTTAATACTTTTATTAAATCTTATTTCATTAAACACTTTTATTGAATCTTATTTTATTAAACTTTTATTGAATTTCATTTTATTAAAAACTTTTATTAAATCTTATTTTATTAAACACATTAAATTTAATTTTATTAAACACTTGTTTTATCAAACACTTTTATTAAATCTTTTATTAAACACTTTTATTGAATTTTACTTTATTAAACACTTTTATTAATCTTATTTTATTAAACACTTTTATTAAATCTTATTTTATTAAACACTTTTATTAAATCTTATTTTATTAAACACTTTTATTAATCTTATTTTATTATACACTTTTATTATATCTTATTTTATTAAACGCTTTTGTTAAATTTTATTTTGTTAAACACTTTTATTAAATTTCATTTTATTAAAAACTTTTATTAAATCTTATTTTGTTAAACACTTTTATTAAATTTAATTTTATTAAAAACTTTTATTAAATCTTATTTTATTAAACACATTAAATTTCATTTTATTAAGCACATTAAATCTTGTTTTATCAAACACTTTTATTAAATCTTTTATTAAACACTTTTATTAAATCTCATTTTATTAAATACTATTATTAAATCTTACTTTATTAAACACTTTTATTAAATCTTATTTTATCAAACACTTTTATTAAATATTATTTTATTAAACACTTTTATTAAATATTATTTTATTAAACACTTTTATTAAATCTTATTTCATTATACACTTTTATTAAATCTTATTTTATTAAACACTTTTATTAAATCTTATTTTAATAAACACTTTTATCAAATCTTATTTTATTAAACACTTTTATTAAATCTTATTTTAATAAACACTTTTATTAAATCTTATTTCATTATACACTTTTATTAAATATTATTTTATTAAACACTTTCATTAAACAGTTACTCGCATCACTGCACCCTTAGCTTTACGTCAAAACACACCTACAGTACACCATAATTAGTACCAAAACACAGTATGAAACAAAGGTAGCCAATTAATTGCACCGAATCAAGGGATATAATTAGAACAAAGAGAAAAAAAAATAGATGAAATAAGCAAAAAAGATTTTTTCCTTGTTAGCAATACAGCTTCGTTAATGGTAAGATCCCAGTGGATATTAACGTCCTGGGGGGAGGGGGGGGTAGTGTTATCATCATTAATATTGGCATTTTTATTTCGGTCGGTAATATTAGTGATGTTTTTTTTATTATCAACGCTATAATTTGTATTATTATTGTTACTGCTATAACTTTATCATTATTATCATTTTTAGTACCCTTATTACTATCATCATTATCATTATTATCATCATTATCCTTATTACAATTACTATTACCAATATCATCAGCATTATTATCATTAATGTTATCATTATTTAACATTATTATCATTATCATTATCTTTAATATCATTGCCATTGTCATAATTACCATAATTATTGTTAGTTATCATCATCATCATTATCATTATTTATATTGCTTTCATTTTCACTGCAATTAACATTATATTTATTGTAATTATCATCTTTATCAATATCATTATCACTATGATTAGTAGTATCATCGATATCATTACCACTATTATAGCAGTAACGATAATAAGGATAATAAAAGGATAACAACAATAATGATGAAACCGCAAGTGATGATATATACAGCTAGTTCCTTATATCATTATCCAATCATGTTATCTGCTCTTAGGAATAGTTAAGCTTAATTTATCCTTAATCCATATTGATCTGGAGATGAAATACACTGTGACACTTGATATACAGTTTGTTCTTGTTGCTTCAGACCCTTTTTAGTGGCTTTGCATCGTCGTGGTTCTTGTAAGGGAGGAAGAGGAAGGAAGGGGAGGTAGGAGGGAGGGGAGAGAAAGAGGAGGAGGGAGGAGATGGAAGGCGGGGGATGGGGAGGGAGGAGAGGGAGGAGAGGGGAAGGGAGGAAGGTAGAGGGGAAGGGAGGGAGGGAGGGAGGAAGGGGGAAGGAGAGGGGAGAGGGAGGGAGAAGGATAAGGGAGGGAGAAGGGGAGGGAGGAAGAAGGAGGAGGGAGGGGAAGGGAGAAGGAGAGGGAGAGGGAGGAGGAAGAAGGGAGGAGAGGGAAGGGAGGAAGGGAGGGAGGAGAAGTAAGGAAGGGAGGGAGAAGGAGGAGGAGAAAGGGAGGGAGAAGGGAGGGAGAAGGAGGAGAGG
>NC_091558.1:45823647-45833647 GCF_042767895.1 Penaeus vannamei | reverse complement strand
ATAAATGATAAATAATAAATAAATAATAAATAAATAATAAATAAATAATAAATAAATAATAAATAAATAAATAAGAAATGATAAAAAATAGGAGAAATAATGGGTGTGAATTTCTCTTACGATTGATGTGAAGCGCAAAGTTCAGATCCCTTGCGAGGATAAGGGTTTTTCGAAGAAGGAAAAGGAAGTAAATAAGGTTAAGGACAAGGGAAGACCCGAGTATAAGGGTTTTGGAAGGAGGAAAAGGAAGTAAATAAGGTTAAGGACAAGGGAAGGCCCGAGTATAAGGGTTTTTCGAATTAGGAAAAGTAAATACAGTTTAGGACAAGGGATAAGGGTTTTCGAAGGAGGAAAAGGAAGTAAATAAGGTTTAGGACAAGGGAAGACCCGAGTATAAGGGTTTTCGAAGGAGGAAAAGTTATTAAAAAGGTTTACGACAAGGATTAAGGGTTTTTCGAAGGAGGAAAAGGAAGCAAGTAAGGTTTAGGACAAGGGAAAACCCAAGTATAAGGGTTTTCGAAGGAGGAAAAGTTATTAAAAAGGTTTACGACAAGGATTAAGGGTTTTTCGAAGGAGGAAAAGGAAGTAAATAAGGTTAAGGACAAGGGAAGACCCGAGTATAAGGGTTTTCGAAGGAGGAAAAGTTATTAAAAAGGTTTACGACAAGGATTAAGGGTTTTGGAAGTAGGAAAAATTAGTAAATAAGGTTTAGGACAAGGGAAGACCTAAGTATAAGTTTTTTTTCGAAGGAGGAAAAGGAAGGAAATAAGGTTTAGGACAAGGGACGACCCGAGTATAAGGGTTTTTGGAAGGAGGAAAAGGAAGTAAATACGGTTAAGGACAAGGGAAGACCCGAGTATAAGGGTTCTTCGAGGGAGTAAGTTAGTAAATAAGGTTTAAGACAAGGGAAGGCCAGAGTATAAGGGTTTTTCGAATTAGGAAAAGGATATACGGTTTAGGACAAGGGAAGACTCGAGTATAAGGGTTTTTTCGGAGGAGGAAAAGGAAGTAAATAAGGTTTAGGACAAAGGAAGACCCGAATATAAGGGTTTTTCGAAGAAGGAAAAGTTTGTAAATAAGGTTTAAGACAAGGAAAGGCCCGAGTATATTTTTTTTCGAAGGAGGCAAAATTAGTAAATAAGGTTTAGGACAAGGGATAAGGGTTTTTCGAAGGAGGAAAAGGAAGCAAGTAAGGTTTAGGACAAGGGAAGACCCGAGTATAAGGGTTTTCGAAGGAGGAAAAGGAAATAAATAAGGTTTAGGACAAGGGAAGACCTGAGTATAAGTTTTTTTCGAAGGAAGAAAAGTTAGTAAATAAGGTTTAGGACAAGAGATGACCTGAGTATAAGGGTTTTTCGAATTAGGAAAAGTTAGTAAATACGGTTTCGGACAAGGGACGACCCGAGTATAAGGGTTTTTCGAATTAGGAAAAGGAAGTAAGGAAGGTTAAGGACAAGGGAGGACCCGAGTATAAGGGTTTTGGAAGGAGGAAAAAGAAGTAAATAAGGTTAAGGACAAGGGAAGACCCGAGTATAAGGGTTTTGGAAGGAGGAAAAGGAAGTAAGGAAGGTTTAGGACAAGGGAAGACCCGAGTATAAGGGTTTTGGAAGGAGGAAAAGGAAGTAAATAGGGTTTAGGACAAGGGAAGACCCGAGTATAAGGGTTTTTGGAAGGAGGAAAAGGAAGTAAATAGGGTTTAAGACAAGGGAAGACCCGAGTATAAGGGTTTTGGAAGGAGGAAAAGGAAGTAAATACGGTTTAGGACAAGGGAAGACCCGAGTATAAGGGTTTTGGAAGGAGGAAAAGGAAGTAAGGAAGGTTTAGGACAAGGGAAGACCCGAGTATAAGGGTTTTGGAAGGAGGAAAAGGAAGTAAATAGGGTTTAGGACAAGGGAAGACCCGAGTATAAGGGTTTTTGGAAGGAGGAAAAGGAAGTAAATAGGGTTTAGGACAAGGGAAGACCCGAGTATAAGGGTTTTGGAAGGAGGAAAAGGAAGTAAATAGGGTTTAGGACAAGGGAAGACCCGAGTATAAGGGTTTTTGGAAGGAGGAAAAGGAAGTAAATAGGGTTTAAGACAAGGGAAGACCCGAGTATAAGGGTTTTGGAAGGAGGAAAAGGAAGTAAATAAGGTTAAGGACAAGGGAAGACCCGAGTATAAGGGTTTTGGAAGGAGGAAAAGGAAGTAAGGAAGGTTTAGGACAAGGGAAGACCCGAGTATAAGGGTTTTGGAAGGAGGAAAAGGAAGTAAATAAGGTCAAGGACAAGGGAAGACCCGAGTATAAGGGTTTTGGAAGGAGGAAAAGGAAGTAAATAGGGTTAAGGACAAGGGAAGACCCGAGTATAAGGGTTTTTGGAAGGAGGAAAAGGAAGTAAATAGGGTTTAGGACAAGGGAAGACCCGAGTATAAGGGTTTTGGAAGGAGGAAAAGGAAGTAAATACGGTTTAGGACAAGGGAAGACCCGAGTATAAGGGTTTTGGAAGGAGGAAAAGGAAGTAAATAAGGTTAAGGACAAGGGAAGACCCGAGTATAAGGGTTTTGGAAGGAGGAAAAGGAAGTAAGGAAGGTTTAGGACAAGGGAAGACCCGAGTATAAGGGTTTTGGAAGGAGGAAAAGGAAGTAAATAAGGTTAAGGACAAGGGAAGACCCGAGTATTAGGGTTTTGGAAGGAGGAAAAGGAAGTAAATAGGGTTAAGGACAAGGGAAGACCCGAGTATAAGGGTTTTTGGAAGGAGGAAAAGGAAGTAAATAGGGTTTAGGACAAGGGAAGACCCGAGTATAAGGGTTTTGGAAGGAGGAAAAGGAAGTAAATACGGTTTAGGACAAGGGAAGACCCGAGTATAAGGGTTTTGGAAGGAGGAAAAGGAAGTAAATACGGTTTAAGACAAGGGAAGACCCGAGTATAAGGGTTTTGGAAGGAGGAAAAGGAAGTAAGGAAGGTTTATGACAAGGGAAGACCCGAGTATAAGGGTTTTGGAAGGAGGAAAAGGAAGTAAATAAGGTTTAGGACAAGGGAAGACCCGAGTATAAGGGTTTTGGAAGGAGGAAAAGGAAGTAAGGAAGGTTTAGGACAAGGGAAGACCCGAGTATAAGGGGTTTTGGAAGGAAGAAAAGTTAGTAAATAAGGTTTAAGACAAGGGAAGGCCCGAGTATAAGGGTTTTTCGAATTAGGAAAAGGAAGTAAGGAAGGTTAAGGACAAGGGAAGACCCGAGTATGAGGGTTTTTGGAAGGAGGAAAAGGAAGTAAGGAAGGTTTAGGACAAGGGAAGACCCGAGTATAAGGGTTTTGGAAGGAGGAAAAGGAAGTAAATACGGTTTAGGACAAGGGAAGACCCGAGTATAAGGGTTTTGGAAGGAGGAAAAGGAAGTAAATAAGGTTAAGGACAAAGGAAGACCCGAGTATAAGGGTTTTTCGAATTAGGAAAAGGAAGTAAATAAGGTTTATGACAAGGGAAGACCCGAGTATGAGGGTTTTTGGAAGGAGGAAAAGGAAGTAAGGAAGGTTTAGGACAAGGGAAGGCCCGAGTATAAGGGTTTTCGAAGGAGGAAAAGGAAGTAAATACGGTTTAGGACAAGGGAGGACACGGGTATAAGGGTTTTTCGAATTAGGAAAAGGAAGTAAATAAGGTTAAGGACAAAGGAAGACCCGAGTATAAGGGTTTTCGAAGGAGGAAAAGGAAGTAAATAAGGTTTAGGACAAGGGAAGACACGAGTATAAGGGTTTTTGGAAGGACGAGAAGTAAATACGGTTTAGGAGAAGGGAAGACCCGAGTATAAGGGTTTTTCGAATTAGGAAAAGAAAGTAAGGAAGGTTTAGGACAAGGGAAGACCCAGTACACCGGTAGGTTCTTGTGGGCGGTCTTCGAAAAAGCAGTATCAGTGCATGTAAGATTTGGCGAATCCGTGGCCTTAGGATTAGGCGATGGAAAGATGGCGAGAATAGGCTTGGGAGACAAAAGCGAGCGAGGAGAAGGTCTCAAAACGGGATCAGATACTTTGTAAGTGGAATCGAATTCTATAAATGTAATAAGTGCAGTGGGAACGGCTAGAAGTGGAGTTGCAATGGGAGAAGTGGAGTTGCAATGGGAGAAGTGGAGTTGCAATGGGAGAAGTGGAGTTGCAATAGGAGAAGTGGAGTTGCAATGGGAGAAGTGGAGTTGCAATGGGAGAAGTGGAGTTGCAATGGGAGAAGTGGAGTTGCAATGGGAGAAGTGGAGTTGCAATAGGAGAAGTGGAGTTGCAATGGGAGAAGTGGAGTTGCAATGGGAGAAGTGGAGTTGCAATAGGAGAAGTGGCGTTGCAATAGGAGAAGTGGAGTTGCAATAGGAGAAGTGGAGTTGCAATAGGAGAAGTGGAGTTGCAACAGGAGAAGTGGAGCTGCAATAGGAGAAGTGGAGTTGCAACAGGAGAAGTGGAGCTGCAATAGGAGAAGTGGAGTTGCAATAGGAGAAGTGGAGTTGCAACAGGAGAAGTGGAGCTGCAATAGGAGAAGTGGAGTTGCAATGGGAGAAGTGGAGTTGCAATGGGAGAAGTGGCGTTGCAATAGGAGAAGTGGAGTTGCAATAGGAGAAGTGGAGTTGCAATAGGAGAAGTGGAGTTGCAACAGGAGAAGTGGAGCTGCAATAGGAGAAGTGGAGTTGCAACAGGAGAAGTGGAGCTGCAATAGGAGAACTAGAGTTGCGACAGAAGTGGAGTTGCAACAGGTCCGTGGAAGAGGAACAACGAAAATTGAATAAAGAGAGGTTTAAGAAAAGGCTTAATAATACTATGGACGTTTGGGGAAATTCTAATGCAGACGGAAAAGTGGATGAAATAATTTAAAACACTCAGGAGCTTGAAAAAGTAAAAGTAGAAAGAAAAAAAAGAAAAAAAAGATAGGAGGGTCATTATATGTATATATATATATATATAGATAGATAAAAAGATATATATATATATAGATAGATAGATAGATAGATAGATAGATAGATAGATAGATAGATAGATAAATAGATAGATAGATAGATAGATAGATAGATAAATAGATAGATAAATAGATAGATATAGATAGATAGTTAGACATAGATAGATAAAGATATGATAGGTAGATAGATACACACATAAACATACAGATAGATAAACATAGATAAAGAAAGAGAGAGAGACGAACGTGCCAAAAAGAAAAGAAAAGAAAAGAAAAGAAAAGAAAAGAAAAGAAAAGAAAAGAAAAGAAAAGAAAAGAAAAGAAAAGAAAAGAAAAGAAAAGAAAAGAAAAGAAAAGAGAAGAAAAGAAAAGAAAAGAAACGAAAAGAAAAGAAAAGAAAAGAAAAGAAAAGAAAAAAGAAAAGAAAAGAAAAGAAAAGAAAAGAAAAGAAAAGAAAAGGAAAGAAGAGAGAAGAAGAGAGAAGAAAAGGAATGAAAAGAAAAGAAAAGAAAAGGAAAGAAATGAAATGAAAAGAAAAGAAAAGGAAGGGAAAGGAAAGGAAAGAAAAGAAAACAAAAGAAAAGAAAAGAAAAGAAAAGAAAAGAAAAGAAAAGAAAAGGAAAGAAAAAAATCGCAAAGAAGAAGAACAAAAAAAAAGAAAAGAAAAAAACGAAAAGAAAAGAAAAAGAAAACGAAAAAAAGAAAGAAAAAAAAGAAGAAAATAGGCCTAGTTGAAGTCAATTAAGGGGATTAGGCCTTAATTCATTTTTTATTAGCTCTATCATTAGCATCTTAATGATGATAATGATGATGGGTATAATGATGGCGGGGATTAAGTTAATGATGATGGCGATAAGGATACCGATAATGGAGGTGGTGATTCTGATAAAGATGATAATCAGACAAATGAAGATCAACAACAATGACACCAAAGAAGAGAAGAGAAGAGAAGAGAAGAGAAGAGAAGAGAAGAAAAGAAAAGAAAAGAAAAGAAAAGAAAAGAAAAGAAAAGAAAAGAAAAGAAAAAATAAAGAAAAGAAAAGAAAAAAAAGAAAAAAAAAGAAAGAAAAGAAAAGAAAAGAAAAGAAAAGGAAAGAAAAGAAAAAAAAGAAAAGAAAAGAAGAGAAAAGAAAAGAAAAGAAAAAAAGAAAAGAGAAAGAAAGAAAAAAAAGAAAAGTAAAGAAAAGAAAAGAAAAGAAAGGAAAGGAAAGAAAAAAACGCAAAGAAGAAGAACAAAAAAAAAAGAAAATAAAAAAACGAAAAGAAAAGAAAAAGAAAACGAAAAAAAGAAAGAAAAAAAGAAGAAAATAGGCCTAGTTGAAGCCAATTAAGGGGATTAGGCCTTCGTGATGTTCATTCTTTATTGGCTCTATCATTAGCATCTTAATGATGATAATGATGATGGGTATAATGATGGCGGGGATTAAGTTAATGATGATGGCGACGAGGATACCGATAATGGAGTTGGTGATTCTGATAAAGATGAGAATCAGACAAATGGAAATCAACAACAATGACACCGAAGAAGAGAAGAAAACAGAAGCAAAGAAGAGAAGAAAACAGAAGCAAAGACAATAAGAATATAAAACAACGAAGACGGAACTAATAAACAAGGCGAGAAGTCGTGCGAGCGGCGACGCCCCCCCACCCCCCACCCCCCTCACCTTACAAAAAAAGAAAAAAAAGAAAACAGAACCAAAAACAAGGACAATAAGAGTCTTCAGAACCCTGGCACAATGAGAACGTAAAATAAAGATAAAAGATAAGAAATAAATAGATAGATAACTAAAAACTAACGAGAACAAGACCGAAAAGCAAAAATAAAATAAAAGATAAGAAATAAATAGATAAATAAATAAAAACTAACGAAAAAACAGACCGAAAAGCAAAAATAAAATAAAAGATAAGAAATAAATAGATAAACAAATAAAAAACTAACGAAAACAAAACCGAAAAGTAAAAATAAAATAAAAGATAAGAAATAAATAGACAAATAAATAAAAACTAACGAAAACAAGACCAAAAAGCAAAAATAAAATAAGAGATAAGAAATGAATAGATAAATAAATACAAACTAAGGAAAACAAAACCAAAAAGCAAAAATAAACTAAAAGATAAGAATTAAATAGATAAATAAATAAAACCTAACGAAAACAAGACCAAGATGCAAAAATAAAATAAAAGATAAGAAACAAATAAATAAATAACTAAAAACTAAAGAAAACAAAACCTAAGAGCAAAAATAAAATAAAAGATAAGAAACAAATAGATAAACAAATAAAAAACGAAGGAAAACAAGACCAAAAAGCAATAAACAAAAGCAGGTAAACAAATCTTCGGGCGAGGTCCTACCAGCGCCGACCACGACCTCACACGAACACCGCGAAACACACGAAAGAGAAAACAAGGAAACAGAAGCAAAAAACAAAGACAACGAGACAAAAAAAAGAAAGAGAGAGAGAGAGAGAGAGAGGCAGGGCTGGAGGGAAGGAGGGAGGGAGGGACGGAGAGGGAGAGGGAGAGGGAGAGGGAGAGGGGAGAGAGAGAGAGAGAGAGAGAGAAAGAGAGAGAGAGAGAGAGAGAGAGAGAGAGAGAGAGAGAGGGAGGGAGGGAGGGAGGAGAGAGGGAGAGGGATGGGAGAGAGAGAGAAGAGAGAGAGACAGGGAGAGGGAGAGGGAGAGGGAGGGAGGGAGGGAGGGAGGGAGGGAGGGAGGGAGGGAGGGAGAGAGGGAGGGAGAGAGGGAGGGAGAGAGAGAGAGAAAACAAACAAATTCAATAAAACTGAGGCGAGGTCCTATCCAGCGCCGACGGCTTCCTCAACAGGTGCGGGCGGGCTATTTCGGAGGAGGAGGAGGGGGAAGAAGGAGGAAGAGGGGGAAGAAGGAGGAAGAGGGGGATGGAGGAGGGGGATGGAGGAGGAAGGAGGAAGGGAGGGAAAGGAGAGGAGGAGGAAGGAGGAAGGGAGGGAGGAGGAGGAGGAGAGGGGGAAGGGGAAGGAGGAAGGAGGAGGAAAAGGAGGAAGGAGGAGGAAAAGGAGGAAGGAGGAGGAAAAGGAGGAAGGAGGAGGAAAAGGAGGAAGGAGGAGGGGGAAGGGGGAAGGGAGGAAGAGGAGGAGAAGAAGAAGAAGAAGGGGAAGAAAAGGAGGAAGGAGGAGAAGAAGAAGAAGAAGAAGAAGAGGGGAAGAAAAGGAGGAAGGAGGAGAAGGAGAAGAAGAAGAAGAAGGGGAAGAAGAAGGGGAAGGAGAAGAAGAAGAAGAAGGGGAAGGAGGAGAAAGAGGAGGAGGAGACAGTGATGGACTTGTTTATGGTAATCGAGCAAGGCGTTGTGGCGACCTCGTGTGTATCTGTCACGGTGGAAGTGTGCGAGTGAGAGAGAGAGAGAGAGAGAGGAGAGAGAGAGAGAGAGAGAGAGAGAGAGAGAGAGAGAGAGAGAGAGAGAGAGAGAGAGAGAGAGAGAGAGGGAGAGAGAGAGAGAGAGAGAGGGAGAGGGAGAGAGAGAGAGAGAGAGAGAGGGGGAGAGGGAGAGAGCGAGAGAGAGAGGGAGTGAGGGAAGAGGGAGATAGAGAGGGAGAGAGAGAGGGAGACAGAAAGAGACAGAGAGAGTAGGGGGGTTAGGATAATGGGAGGAAAGGATAGCAGGGGATAAGGAAGTAGTGAAGGCAGGGCATGGAAGGGGCGAGAGGGGAGGGGAGAACAGGTGGAGAGGGGGGGGGGGGGAGAAGGGGGTATGCGGGATGGAGGGAGGAAGGGAGGGAAGGGGAGAAGGAGAGAATAAGGGAAGGAAAGCAGGAGAGAATAAGAGGAAGGGAGAGGAGAGGAGAGAAGGAGAGAGTAAGAGGAGAGGAAAGAGGGAGAGAAGGAGAGAAAGAGTGAATTTGGGAGAGGAGAGAAGGAGAGAATAAGAGGAGAGGAGAGTAAAGAAGGAGAGGAGAGAAAGAGAGAAAGAGAGAATAAGAGAGGAGAGAAGGAGAGAATAAGAGGAGAGGAGAGAAAGAGAGAATAAGAGAGAAGGAGAGAAGGAGAGAAATAGAGAATAAGAGAGGAGAGGAGAGGAGAGAAGGTAAGAAATAGAGAACAAGAGGAGAGAAGGAAAGAATATTAGGTAAGAAAGAGAGAATAAGAGGAGAGAAAGAGAGAAGGAGAGAAGGAGAGAAATAGAGAATAAAAGAGAATGAGGAAATAAGAGGAGAGGAGAGGAGGAGAGGGGCGGGGCGACGGGCGGGGTGAGGTGAGAGGTCTCCTCGGATGCCATTTGTCTGGCGTGAGGGCGGGGGCACACGGTTAAAGAGCAGGGGAGGGGGGGGGGAGGGGGAGGGAGGGGGGGGGAGGGAGGGAGGGAGGGGGAGAGAGGGGGGGAGGGAGTGGAGAATGATGGAGGGAGATGGAGGAGGAGTTAGAGGAGGAGGAGGAGTTAGAGGAGGAAGAGGAGGAGGAGGAGGTGGAGGAGGAGGAGGAGGAGGAGTTAGAGGAGGAGGAGGAGAAAGAAGAGGAGGAGGAGGAGGAGGAGTTAGAGGAGGAGGAGGAGACGAAGAAGAAGAAAGATAAAGCAAAAGAAAAATAATAAGAATAAAAGGTTTAATAAAAAAGAAAAGGAAAAAGAAAAAGAAAAAGAAGACGAAAGGGGAAGGAGGAGGAGGAAAAGTAGAAGGGGAAGAGAATATGATGGAGAAGGAAAATGATGAAAATACGGGAAAAGAGATATTTAAAGGATGGAAGACAAGAGGGAAGAGCAGAAAGAAAAATGTGCGAGGGAGAGTGATGAAATGTCCCGCCATATTTTGTGGTCCTGTGCCCGCGGAAGGCTGCCTTGTCACGCGTTCATATTCTTTTAGTGTTTTACAGACAGTAGATAAAGACGCCATTTTTTTACACGACCTGTACGTGTGTTCGGTGTTCGGTGAAATCTATTTCTAGTTTAAAATGACTAGAAATATTTCGGTTTTGGTCAGATTTCAGCGTTTATTGGTGTTATTTCTTCATATTTTGTCTAATCTTTATTTACTAATTTCTTCGTTCAATGTGTTCTGATTATGTTTTTCTTTTTTCTTATATGTACGTTATCTTGTTTAATTTGATTTACAAGTAACTTGAGGAAAAAA
>NC_091558.1:45798647-45803647 GCF_042767895.1 Penaeus vannamei | reverse complement strand
CGCGCGTATGTGTACAAAACAAAACAAGAAAGCGAAGCAATAACAACATATATATATATACATATATATATATATATATATATATATATATATATATATATATATATATATATATATGTACACACACACACACACACACACACACACACACACATATATATATATATATATCTATATCTATATCTATATCTATATCTATATCTATATCTATATATATATATATATATATATATATATATATATATATATATATATATATATATATATATATATATATATACGGTTAATTCTAGATCTAGCCTGAGATCTATACCAGAGCAAACAAAATATCATCTGAGAGAATGAGACGATATGAAAAAAACAACAAAACACAAAAGCAAATTACCAGGAATCCAGCAGAGACAGTTGAAAAATTTCGACTGGAAAAGCCACACGCGAGAAAAGATGGTAAGTGAGCATAATCTGGCAACACTGAAACAGCACAGCGTATTTTCTCTTTTAATAAAACACGCAATTAGACTTCCCTCTATCATATCGAAGAGACATATCTAAAAAATAACGAGAAGATCTTTCTACACGTACACCTGAGTTCACAGACACAGGAATATTGTTGTCGATCTCCAAGAAAAAAAAAAAAAAAGAAGGTGGGACCCTGTGGCAATGAGCCGATGCGGGGCCCTTGTTCGAAAGTGCGGGTCCCTTGCGCTATCCCTTTCGAGGAAGTATAATAAGTAATAAGTATAATAAATAAGGACTTATTGGCAAAATTCACAAAAGACGTGGATATTCGCAGATCGTAAATATTCTTCGAACCAGGGCAACGGAAACGAATGCAGGAATTGGAAGAGAGTAGACAACAAGACAAGACAAAGTTACAGCAAATCGTTGTCCGAATGCGTTAGCTAAGACGTCGGAAAATTAAAGACGATGTTATTTTGCAATTTGTTTTGTGTTATTTATTCCAAAGATTTTTCAAATATTACAAGAGAGAGAGAGAGAGAGAGAGAGAGAGAGAGAGAGAGAGAGAGAGAGAGAGAGAGAGAGAGAGAGAGAGAGAGAGAGAGAGAGAGAGAGAGACAGAGAGAGAGACAAACTCGCTGACCAACAATCGAGACGTAGTTTCATAAATTATCGCTCACCTTCCTCTCTCAGCCATTTTGAATATATCGAGTAATATGTTTATTCATTGGCGTCAATTAACAGTCATATGTACCAGCATTAAGGCAAGCCACATGAAATTCATCTCCTTGCAATACTATACACGTGAATTGCAATAATCAATAAACATCATCATTTAAAGACTGAAAGTTCATAACACTTACGAAGGTCAGAGTTAACGGAATCACTTAGAGAATCAACAAAAAAGGTTAAGATATGAATTTAGTCGATATTAAAGACCCAGATAACGGCGGCGGGAGTTCCACTAGACCCTCAGGATTTGGCCGAAGCACTTGTCACCTTGTTTTGGTACAGAAATTGCTGTTATTCAGGATGGCTGTTAAAAGTAGGCGTGACCCAGTGGATATTCATGTGTATGGACTTGTATATATAAAGAAATAAATGCGTAGCTCTTTTATCTATCTGATAGATACACATTTGTCTATCTGTTCAGTGGAAATACATGTCTAGACTGACGTATGTGCATTTATCTAAGTGTGTATGTGTCCCTATATATTCGTTCGTATTCATGTATACGATTGTCTGTATATCTTTCAGTGTATATCAGCATCCCTATATATTTATGTATGTGTCCGTATATATTTAAGTGTATATGAACATCCCTGTATATTTATGCATGTGTCCGTATATATTTAAGTGAATATGAACATCCCTGTATATTTATGCATGTGTCCGTATATATTTAAGTGTACATGTGTTCGTATATATTTATGTATATGAGTCTCTATATAATTAAGTGTATATGAACATCCCTATATATTTATGTATATGAGTGTCCGTATATAGTTAAGTGTATATGTGTCCGTATATATTTAAGTGTATATGTGTCCGTGTATATTTAAGTGTACATGAGTGTCCGTATATATCTAAGTGTACATGAGTGTCCGTATATATCTAAGTGTACATGAGTGTCCGTATATATCTAAGTGTACATGAGTGTCCGTATATATCTAAGTGTACATGAGTGTCCGTATATATCTAAGTGTACATGAGTGTCCGTATATATCTAAGTGTACATGAGTGTCCGTATATATCTAAGTGTACATGAGTGTCCGTATATATCTAAGTGTACATGAGTGTCCGTATATATCTAAGTGTACATGAGTGTCCGTATATATCTAAGTGTACATGAGTGTCCGTATATATCTAAGTGTACATGAGTGTCCGTATATATCTAAGTGTACATGAGTGTCCGTATATATCTAAGTGTACATGAGTGTCCGTATATATCTAAGTGTACATGAGTGTCCGTATATATCTAAGTGTACATGAGTGTCCGTATATATCTAAGTGTACATGAGTGTCCGTATATATCTAAGTGTACATGAGTGTCCGTATATATTCAAGTGTACATGAGTGTCCGTATATATTTATGTATATGTGTCCGTATATACATGAATATTCACTGAATCTGGCCTCGCATAATTTCAACAAACTGTCCGATTCTCTGTCCGAGTGAACTAAGCTGATGTCCGAATCGGTGCCTCGTTCGTCGTATGTTTATGTGTGCCAACGACGCTGCGGTTATGAATGAGTATGAATACGTGAATGGCGGGTGAGTAAGTGACGTGAATGGCGGGTGAGTAAGTGAGTAAAATCCTCTGTTGGTCGTTGTTGTAAAATGTCATCGGGTTTTTTTCCCCAAAGACAGACTTCGCAAGCACTGACTCTCACTTCAAAGGCGGCGGCGAGGTCTGAAAGGAGGGAGGAGGGAGGAGGAGGAGGGGAGTGAGGAGGGGGGAGGAGGGGGGAGGGGGAGAGAGGAGGAGGGAGAGAGGGGGAGAGGGGTACGGGGAGTGAGGAGGGGGGAGGAGGGAGGAGGGAGGAGGGGGAGTGAGGAGGGAGGAGGTGAGGAGGGGGGAGAGAGGGGTACGGGGAGGGAGGAGGAGGAGGGGGAAGGGGTACGGTGAGTGAGGAGGAGGAGGGGGAAGGGGTACGGTGAGTGAGGAGGAGGGAGGAGGGGGAGAGAGGGAGAGAGGGGTACGGGGAGTGAGGAGGGGGGGAGAGGTACGGGGAGGGAGGAGGGGGAGAGGGGGGTACGGGGAGTGAGGAGGAGGGGAGAAGGGAATGGGGAGTGAAGAGTAGGGAGGGGGGAGAGGGGTACGGGGAGGAGGGTAGGAGGGGGGAGAGAGGGGTACGGGTAGTGAGGAGGGAGGAGGGAGGAGGGGGTCGGTGATGGGTGATGGTGAGGGGGGGGAGGGGAGAGGGGGGGAAATGAACGCTTCATGAATTATTTCTTGTTCTTTGGATTTCTCTTTTGCTCTCTGGCCTTGGCACTAATCCCTGTCCTTGTCATGTTTATGCCATCACTCACAGACGGTATCAAATAATCCCCATTCTCTTTGCCATCATTTTTCTATACCATAACACAATGGTATATTTCCATTAACTATTCTTTATATAGTATTGTCAGTATACATCTTTTATATTTTTATCTATTTTTATTTATTTATTTACCATTCTCTTTGCCATCATTGTTTTATATCAACACAATGGTATATTACCATGAACTATTCTATATATAGTATTGTTAGTATACATCTGTTTTATTTTTATTTATTTTTATTTATTTATTTTATTTTTATTTATTTATTTATTTATTTTTAGATTTTTAGCTGTTGTCTGTCATCCCAGAGCTTCCCTTGTCATTTCGAACCTTATCATACAATCGTTATTATAATAATTGTTATCATTAACATTATCGCTTTGGTTGTATTATCAGAAATCTGGACAGTAGTAGTAGTAGTTGTTGTAGTACTAGTTGTAGTAGTAGCAGAAGTAGTGATATTAGTTGGAGTAGTAATAGTAGTAGTTGTTGTTGTAGTAGGAGTATTAGTATTTGTAGTAGTATTAGTAGTAGAAGTCGTGGTATTAGTAGTAGTAGTAGTAGTAGTAGAAGAAGTCGTAGTAGTAGTAGTAGTAGTAGTAGTAGTAGTAGTAGAAGTCGTATTATTATTATTATTAGTAGTAGGAGTAGTAGTAGAAGTCGTATTATTATTATTAGTAGTAGTAGTAGTAGTAGAAGAAGTCGTAATATTAGTATTAGTAGTAGTAGTAGTAGAAGTCGTAGTATTAGTAGTAGTAGTAGTAGTAGTAGAAGAAGTCGTAGTATTAGTATTTGTAGTAGTAGTATTAGTAGAAGTCGTATTATTATTATTATTATTATTAGTAGTAGTAGAAGTCGTAGTATTATTATTATTAGTAGTAGTAGTAGTAGAAGTCGTATTATTATTATTATTATTATTAGTAGTAGTAGAAGTCGTAGTATTAGTATTAGTATTAGTAGTAGTAGTAGTAGAAGTCGTAGTATTAGTATTAGTAGTAGTAGTAGAAGTCGTAGTATTAGTATTATTATTATTAGTAGTAGTAGAAGTCGTAGTATTAGTATTAGTAGTAGTAGTAGTAGTAGTAGTAGAAGTCGTAGTATTAGTATTAGTAGTAGTAGTAGTAGTAGAAGTCGTAGTATTAGTAGTAGTAGTAGTAGTAGTAGTAGAAGTCGTAGTATTAGTAGTAGTAGTAGTAGTAGTAGTAGAAGTCGTAGTATTAGTATTAGTAGTAGTAGTAGTAGTAGAAGTAGAAGAAGTCGTAGTATTAGTATTAGTAGTAGTAGTAGTAGTAGTAGTAGAAGTCGTAGTATTAGTATTAGTAGTAGTAGTAGTAGTAGAAGTCGTAGTATTAGTAGTAGTAGTAGTAGTAGTAGAAGAAGTCGTAGTATTAGTAGTAGTAGTAGTAGTAGTAGTAGAAGAAGTCGTAGTATTAGTAGTAGTAGTAGAAGTCGTAGTATTAGTAGTAGTAGTAGTAGTAGTAGTAGAAGAAGTCGT
>NC_091558.1:45791147-45793647 GCF_042767895.1 Penaeus vannamei | reverse complement strand
TTGATAATTAATTTATTTTCATTATCGTATTACGATTTATTTTTGTTTTGTTCTTTCTTTCTTTATTTGCTTATTCATATATATGTATTTATATATTTACTTTTTTTTCTTTCACTTATTGAATAATCTGTTTATTTGTTTATTGCTTGAGACAGAAACAAAAACCACACGTAACAAAATACACGGGATTTACATCAACGGAACCGAACTTGAACTTGAATGCAAAAACAATAACATCTATAGAAAAGACAAAGCTAATTGGTAATCAAGAATCATCGATACGAACAAGGAATAAAGCAATAAAGCAATAAAGCAAACGGAAATCGACAAACCCCGAAGTGAGGTAAAAAAAAATCCTTAGAATAGAAACAGTTAGAGTAAACATGATAAAAGTTATTCCTCTTTTGCGATCACATCGACATGGCTAAGAAGTTGCAAAGATCTACTAAATTGCTTGAATGTAAGAGGGTTCTTTCGGATCATGGAAACCCAGTGAAGAGATTCCTTTAACTAGAGGTTTTACTAGCATAGTAAACTAGAAAAAGATTAGTCAAAGGTATGAATGAAAGATGGAATATCTTCACAGTACGAGAGATGTAAAAAAAAAAAAAAAATGTATGAATGAGAATGAATGAATATTTATAATTTGATCAGCTTCGTATATATCTTCGTCAGAAATACATGTTTTTTCTGACGAAGATCTATTCGAAACCGGTTAAATACATCGCTTGTATTACAAAGATATTCCTTCTCATTCATACCTTTTCTACATCTGTCAACATGAATAAAAAAATAGATTTAAAAGCATATTATGATTCTTGAAGCACAAAATTACTAGGAATCGCATAAGAGTCTTGTTTTCGTGAAAATATAACAGAATACAAAATGAAATAAGCATGAAACATAAGTATATAAGTATATCATACATACATACATATCATATCATACATAAGTATATCACCTTTTTCGTTTGTCCAGATGCTAATAAGAAATTAAGATGGCTTAAAAGATGTAGAATTCCGACATGTGGTTGATGATAGCAAGAGCAAGCAACCGTAAAACCCCAGCTTCACCCTATATAATGGATGGTACGTTGCAAAAGAGAGAGAGAACGAGAGATTTCACCCTATATACTGGATGGTACGTTGCAAAAGAGAGAGAGAACGAGAGATAACGAAGGACAGACCAAGTTGGAGGCAGCGAATTCGAATGGCAAACCCCACCAGGGATTAGGGAAATGAAGAGGGAAAAGATGTTTAATACGGCCTTCCAGTGGAGGGAAGTGGATGCGCATAACTGAAATTAAAATGCGACCTTCTACAGAAAATGTTAAAAAATGCGACCTTCTACAGAAAATGTTAAAAAGTCGCAAAGAGTCGCAAGGATTTTGGGTGACAGAGGAGGACGTGAGATTCTCAAAGCTCGAAAGACCTTGGAAGACAGAGATTAGGACACGAATGACCAAAATCATTATCATTGATATTTTTCATTATTATTGTCATTATCTTCATCACATCATTATCGTCATCATCATCATTATCTTCATCACATCATTATCATCATCATCATCATTATCATTATCATCATCATCATTATTATTATCATTATCCTCATCACATCATTATCATCATCATCATCATTATCATTATCATTATCATCATCATCATCATTATCATCATCAGCAGCATCATTATTAATAACCCAATTAACTATTATCATTTTTTTACAACCACCCCGTTGTCTCGTTCCAGTAACCACCCATTTCCTCTCTTACCGTTCAACCGTTTTCCCACCGAGAGTTACATGAAACAACACCAACATACACACCGCTCATACCTATCTCTCCTCTGTGCCAATATCTACCTTCCGAGGCTGTGATCTGCGAATATGAGCGGCGAAGAAGGACGGAGGAAATTGCCAAAATCAGATACTGCTCTCGTTTGTTTATTGGGGTCTTTATTATTGCCTGATGGGGTCTTTATTACTGCCTGTGACGGAGGTGATCGCTAGTTCTTGGAAAAGCAATTTGGAGGTGGACTTGATGGTTTGTGTGTGGGGGGGGGGGAGGGGGGGTTAGTGTGTTAGCGTGTGTATGCGTTAGTGGGTGGGTGTTACTGTGTGTGTGTATTAGTTTGTGTGTGTTATTGTGTATTAGTTTGTGTGTGTGTGTGGGGGGGGGAGAGGTTAGTGTGTTAGCGTATGCATGTGTTAGTGGGTGGGTGTTACTGTGTGTGTGTGTATTAGTTTGTGTATGCGTATTATTGTGTATATGTTAGTGTGTGTGTTAGTTTGCGTGTGTATGTGTGTTAGTGTGTTAGCGCGTGTATGTGTTAGTGGGCGGGTGTTACTGTGTGTGTATTAGTTTGTGTTTGTGTATTATTGTGTATATGTTAGTGTGTGTGTTAGTTTACGTGTGTGTGTGTGGGGGGGGTATTAGTGTGTTAGCGTGTGTATGTGTTAGTGGGTGGATGTTACTGCGTGTGTGTGTTAGTTTGTGGGT
>NC_091558.1:45781147-45783647 GCF_042767895.1 Penaeus vannamei | reverse complement strand
GTGTGTAGTAAGAAAATTAATATAAATCATCACGAGTAACGAATTACACAATAGACAAAACGCATTACTCATTTCCAAAAAACGTTGCGATAATCTCATCATTTCACACACTCCTGCCGTGCTGCTGTTACCTTGATGAAGCTGCAACAAAATCCGTTGGTTGGGCGTCTCTCGGCGGGCGGTCGCTGCGTCCCGGTCTCTGTCTCCTTGAATCTGTCTGTCTGTCTGTCTTTCGATTTGTGTCTGTATGTCTGTCTGTCTGGCTGGCTGGCCTTCTCTTTTATTCAGAGTCTCTGTCGATCTCTGTCTTTGTTTTCTTATCTGTCTATACTTTCTCCCTCTCTCATATTCTCTCTTTCTCTCTCTCTCTCTCTGTATGTCTGTCTGTCTGTCTGTCTCTCTCTCTCTCTCTCTCTCTCTCTCTCTCTCTCTCTCTCAAAGTATATTTCCTAGAAAATATAAGCACACCAGACACCCGACCTTCACCAGTGCAGAAAGAGAATAAATAAATAAATAAATAAAAATCCCCAATGCATAAAAAAAAGAAAAAAAAGCAAAATTCCCACAGCCTTCCTGCCTCGGCCACTCCTGACGGGACACTGGCGCCGAGCTCTGCCGATCCCTCAGGGGAAGAGGCATTGCAGACTCATCATCCTCACCTTTGTTAACTCCGGGGGCTTGCAACACATACGGGGACTGAAGTAACGGCGATGCATCTAATACTGAAAGGAGGAGAATGCCGTTATAGAAGGACTCTCGTTATAGAGGGAGGCATTGGATATCCGTGATCGCCCCTCGGAATGGAGGAAAATGCCGCTTTCGTTATAGAAGGACATTCGTCTCGGAGGGAGCCATTTAGACCCGTGATCGCAATCGGGAACTCGGACAGATTTCTACATAATCAGCTGAGTCTCATAATCTGGCCGTGTGAGGAACGACAACTGAATTTGGCAACGAAGGAAAATTGTCACTGCGGAGGCACGGCTGACCAGGGGTTCCTTGGCGGGTGTTCTGGGGTCGAGGTCCTGTCGGCTGAGGTAAGCCACGGGGTCTTCCTTTCCCCACAAGTCAATTTGTACATCACGTGCTCTTAACGAGAGGTACGATCTTTAGCGGCAATTAAAACGTGGTTGTTCAGGAGAGTTTTTTTTTCCATCATTCACGTTTATTGATGGCGTGTTTGAGAGCGCGAGAAAGCGGGGAACTCTTGCAGAAAAGATAAGAATGAGAGTTAATATCTTCACAATGCAATGAGATGTATTTGACCCGTTTTGAATACATATTCGCCAAAAAAATCCTGGCTGAAAAATGGAAAGACGATTCTGGACACAATGAGGAGACGAAATGTTCAAAATGCCGGGTAAAAAAAGCCGTTGCTCTTCCGCCGCCAGAATAACGGACATTATTATCTTTTAAATTACGAGAAATCTGACCTAATTAGTACTCATACCTATGAACAAGCCTCCCCATAAACATATCTTCCCCTCGAGGAAGTCCCATCAATCGGATTGATAGCTGAATAAATACACATGTATCAGACGGACAGACTGACCTGTAATACATCTTTGTGAACAAACATATCCACATATATGAACATTCGGAGGATCGGATCTCGCAATTCCGACCAAGCGGCCGCTGATCAGGGAACCGCAGGACCTGTGATCGTCGTAATGAAGCAAAAATCAGTTTAAACACTTAGGCATGATGAGATTAAAGCTTATTTGACATTAATTAGTCTGAAGTCAAACTCAGCTACGGCGAGAATAAACTTGTGTATATATATACGAGTATATATATATATATATATATATATATATATATATATATATATATATATATATATATATATATATATATATACATGTATGTGTGTGTGTGTTTGTGTGTGTATGTGTTTGTGTGAGATATATATATATATATATATATATATATATATATATATATATATATATATATATATATATATATATATATATATACGTACACACACAAACACGCACACACACACACACACACATATATATATATATGTATATATATATATATATATATATATATATATATATATATATATATATATATATATATGTGTGTGTGTGTGTGTGTGTGTGTGTGTGTGTGTGTGTGTGTGTGTGTGTGTGTGTGTGTGTGTGTGTGTGTGTGTTCATCCAAACAGACAGGCGACACGTTTGAGAGCTTAATCATAAAAAGGTATTTCTATAAAAGTTACCTTCCTGCCTAATTAAATACCTAATCGTGTGTGCATTGTGTTCGACTGTATGCGTTATCAAAGGTATTTGTGTGTGTGTATGTGTGTGTGTGTGTGTGTGCGTGTGTGTCTGCGTGTGTGTCTGTGTTCGTGTGTGTGTGTGTGTCTGTGTGCGTGTGTGTGTGTCTGTGTGCGTGTGTGTGTGAGTGTGCGTGTGTGTATCTTTGTGCGCTTGTGTGCGTGTGTCTGTGTGTGATTGTTTGTGTGTGTGTGTTCGTATGCGTGTGTGTC
>NC_091558.1:45756147-45768647 GCF_042767895.1 Penaeus vannamei | reverse complement strand
GAAAAAAAGAAAAGATTTACGAACTTGGACACGGAAAAAAATATATTTATTGCGGGATCGTGACTTTACTTTTTTTCTTTTTCTTTTTTGTTTTTTACTTTACTACCTTTTTTTTTTACTCAAACTTTGGGAGTGTAGTTTGATTACACGTGTCTTAAACCTTCTTGTTTTGGAATTCGTAAAAAAAAATATTGGATGGGAGACAATGGCAGGAGAAATACTATTGCAATGTATTTCTTAGTATTTATAAAGAATACATTTGTTTCTCTAAGTATCAACATTTGCATTTGCTGCAGTTAGCTGTCTAAATTGTTTTCAATTGCAAAAGGAATTTCATGTAACTTTAAATTAAAGTATTGAGGGAAAGGTATGTATAAATGTAAACATAGGAAGGGAGAGAGGAACACAAAGAGAATAAGAGAGAGAGAGAGAGAGCGAGAGAGAGAGAGAGAGAGAGAGACAGGGGGAGAGGGAGAGGGAGAAGGAGAAGGAGAGGGAGAGAGAGAGAGAGAGAGAGAGAGAGAGGGAGAGGGAGAGGGAGAGATAGAGGGAAAGGGAGAGGGAGAAAGAGAGAGAGAGAGAGAGAGAGAGATAAGAGAGAGAGAGGTAGAGAGAGAGAGAGGAGAGAGAGAAAAAGAGCAAGAGAGAGAGAACGAGGAAATAGGAATCGCAATATCCACCTATTTTCTCTTTCTCCCCTCACAGCTCCCCCCTCCCCCATCCCACCCTTTGTAATGATTTCTCCCCAACCTTTATGAGTCCCCGATCCCCCCCTTCCCCCTTTCCCTCCTCCTCTTCCTACTCCTCCACACTCCACCTGTACTTCTACCCTCCATCTCCCCTTCTCTCCCCCTCCTCTTCCTTCACCTCCTCCTCCTCCTCCTCCTCCACTTCCTCCTCCACCTACCTCCTTCTCCTCCTCCCCCTCCTCCTCCTCCTCCTCCTTCACCTCCACACCTCCTCCTTCACCTCCACCTCCTCCTTATCCACTTCCCTCCTCCTCCTCCCTTCTCACCTCCACATCCCTCCACCTCCAACTCTCTTCCTCCTCTACCTCCCTCCTTCTCCCTTCTCCTCCCTCTCACAGACAGCCTTCACCCTCCAACCTCTTCTTCACCTCCACCTCCCACCCTCCTCCCCACTCCTCCTCCTCCTCACACGGCCTCCTCTCACCTCCAGCCTCATCCACCTCCAACTCTGCCTACTCTCTATCTCCTCCTTCTCCTCTCCATCTCCTCCTCCTCTTCTCCTCTCACACAGCCTCCTGCTCCTCCAACTCCTCCTACTCTATCTTCCTCCACCTCCTCTCCCATCTCCCTCCTCCTTCACCTCTCACAGTCCTCCTCCACCTCCAACTCTTCCTCCTCCTACACTCCTCCTTCTCCTTCTCTCTCCTCCTCCTTCTCCTCCTCCTCCTTCATCTCCACCTCCTCCACCTCCAACTCTTCCTCCTCCTCCTTCACCTCCACCTCCTCCTCTACCTCCTCCTTCTCCTCCTCTTCCTTCACCTCCACCTCTTCCATCTCCAACTCTTCCTCCTCTATCTCCTCCTTCTCTATCTCCTCCTCCTCATCCTCCTCTCACACAGCCTCCTTCTCTCAGGTAACCACTTTCTTAATAGCAATCTTGGCCTATCTTCCACCGCTTCTTATCCCACCCCAGGTTAATAAAGATAAGTTATTGTCTCTCAAGAACTTATTTGTGAGGTTCTTATCTGATTGATATTCATTTATTTATTTATTTAATTATCGTTATTACTTTTATTTTCATTTATTTATTTAATTATTGTTATTACTTTTATTTTCATTTATTTAATTAATTATTGTTATTACTTTTATTATTATTGTCTTGTGGCAGTTTGTTGGGATTCCTTGAAATTAAAAAAATCGAAAATGATGCTGATTGATATTGTTATGTTATCGAAACTGCTACGATTATGTTGCCGATTCGTAAGTTAATGTAAGGTATTTGTGTTTTTTTTCCCAATAAGCGTTCTTGTCGCTGTCCCTGAATAATAGGGAATCTTTATTATTTATGTTTATTTCGTCTTATGTCGTGTTATTACCTTCGTCAATCGGGAAAATTATGTGTTGCTTTTCCATTTTCTTTATATGTTGTTATCATTATCGTTATATATCTATTTTTATAATTCTCTCTCTCTCTCTCTCTCTCTCTCTCTCTGTCTCTGTCTCTGTCTCTCTCTCTCTCTCTCTCTCTCTCTCTCTCTCTCTCTCTCTCTCTCTCTTTCTTCTTTTTTTTTTTTTTTTTTTTTCTTTCTAGGCTTAAAACATACGAATTTTGATGAAATTCTAAGGGTCATTTCTCCTTATCACAAAGAGATTATGTTTTGGATATTTGGAAATTCATAAACGGATCTCCATTAAAAAAAAAAAAAAAACGAATTATATTCATGGACAATCCATAAAAGCAAATGAAACTATTTTCCTGCCTGTGCTCTCTTGAATAATTTCTCGCCGTCAATAGAAACGTTTAACATGGAGGGGAAAAAATCTAGGGGAACGTGGCGCCGCTTTTCACTTACAGCCGAGGACCTGGCCGGGGTCGAGTGCCTCCTCGTCTGGATCTTCTTTATTTTTGCACAAAACAGTAATGATAATCCAGCGTTTGTTATGACAGGCTCTTGTGACTTCAGCCAAATTGTGGCTTGTCTGTTTATTGCGCTTCTAAACGACCCCAACGACCCAATGTGGGCGGGGAATGGGCGGGGTTGCCATCCACTGGCAGTGCGGAATTTGAACGCAGGTCGGCAAGATTGCTAGGCGAGAACGAGAGAGAGAAAGAGAGAGAGGGAGAGGGAGGGAGGGAGGGAGGGAAGGAAAGACAGAGAGAGAGAGAGAGAGAAAGTGAGTGAGTGAGAGGGTGAGAGAAAAGAGAGAGAGAAAGAGAGAGTGAGGGAGAGAGAGAGAGAGAGTGAGAGATAGATAGATAGAGAGAGAGAGAGGGAGTGAGAAAGAAAAGAAAGAGAGAGAGAGAGAGGGAGGGAGGCAAAGAGAGAAAGAGAAAGAGAGAGAGAGAGGAAGGAAGGGAGGGAAAGAGAGAGAGAGAGAGAGAGAGAGAGAAGAGAGAGAGAGAGAGAGAGAGTGTGTGTGTATTTGCGAAAATGTATAAATTTATAAAGTTGCTCTCCTCAATTCAAAGACGAAGTTCATAAGAGCCTCTTATGAATTCCGTCTTAGCGAAGAACCTCGACACAACATTGGCCTCTGAAGAACTTTAATCCTCGGGCCATTTGGATTCGTAATAAATAAGAACAGGAGAAAGAAAACGATAATAATCATCATATAATGATAACAGCGAGAGGGAGAGACAAGTCCCGGATTATGAACTCATCAAGGGCGGAGGTAAAGGCTGGGAGTGATTTTATTATGAGGGAAGTCCTCATAAAGGCAGTCGGCCGCCTAATATAATGAAAATAGAAGCGCGATGGCGGGCGAAAACAGAGAGCCAATGAACCTCTTTATGAACACCTGCATGCATTTATTACCTGTACGTACTGCGTGTTTGTTTTCCCTCTTTATATTTTGTTTTGTTTTTTTCGCTTCTTATATTAACTATTAATTAATCAAGCGAATATAAGTTAATCAAATAGCTTGCAACTCACAAAAACACAAAAACAAACACACACACAAAAAAAAACGCGACGAACGCAAATACAAAACAAAAGACGAACGATGCTTATCACGTGACCCGCTCTCGCCTCTCTTTCCCGCGCTAATCCGCCGAGCGAGCCCGCGCGCGCGCAACCCCGCCGCTTAATTGTAATATCCCTGTCCCGCTGATCGCCCATGATATAGCGCTCAGTACAAACCTCGTCATAAAGGTGTGAAAATGGGCGTGATTAGAGCCAGGTGGAGGGGGGGGGGGTGAGGGACGGGGTTAATAAGGCTCGGAGCCGAACGCTTTTCCCGAAGTTGTAAACCGATGCATTCGGACGACGCTCGGCGACAGCTTGTCATTATATCTGTTTTCTAATGTCTTGGCGTTGTCCGCTTTCGTCGATATTGACTTTGTTTCCATAACCTCTCTCTCTCTGTCTCTCGTTTTGTCTGTCAGTCTTGTTTCTCCCTCCCTCTCTCTCTCTCTCTCTCTCTCTCTTTCTCTCTCTCTCTCTCTCTGTCTCTCTTTCTCTCTCTCTCTTTTTCTCTCTCTCTCTCTCTGTCTCTCTTTCTCTCTCTTATTTTTTTTCTCTCTCTACCTATCTTTCTATCTGACTTTCTGTCTGTCTCTCTCTCAGCCTCTGTCTCCTTCACTTACCATATCTGGCCTCACACTCCTTCCCTATTCCTCCTCCCTCTTTCTCTCTCTCCCTCCTTCCCCTTCCCACCCTCCCTTCCCCCTCCCTTCCTCCCTCCCCATTCCCTCCCTCCCACCCTCCCTTCCCTCCCTCCCTCCTTTCCCATTTCCTCCTCCAAAAAAATCTTTCTCTCTCTCCTCCTCCCAATGTTTTTCTCCTCTCTCCTCACATCTAATCCCCCATCCATTAAACTTTCAAACTCATTTCTCCCGAGTCAACTCTGCAACTTATCACTGGATAGGAATGGAAGTAAACTTGTCAGCCAATAACACTTCCGACGCGGCTGTTTCGCCAGTTGGTCACGTGATTATGCGCCCGCCATTGTGACGTCACGAGAAGTTGGTCGTTAATATCGGAAGACTGAGGGAAACGGGTGTAAAAAATAAGGGAATAATGATGTTAATGATATAGATAGGAGAGGAATACTCGTACTAGAGAATGGTAGCTATGATGATAATATTATTACTATTGACAGTGTTCTGTAAAGATGGTAATTCCAAAAATCATGATGAATTTAGATAAACTGCCTCGTTTGGTGGGATACGTGGTTATACTTTTGTTTAACGGAAGGGAGGGTGACAGGAGCTGGAGAACATTCTCTTTTTAAAAATCATATGCAAATGGATATTCAAATTCAAGTAATCTTGTGAAAAATTACCGAATGATTATTAATGCAAATTACGATGAGGTGATTACATGAATATTAGATAACCTTCTGATTTCAAAGCCGCTTGACCGTATTCATTTTTTTTTTCCAGATCGTCAAATAAATCTAATCAATAATCGCTTAATTAGTATGAAATAAGTATATAAATGTGTCAACAACAGCAAAACTATCTTTTTTTCCGCCCTGCACTTTTAAGATCACGTATTGGTGCTTAATGAAGTAAAAAAAAAAAAAAAAAAAAAAAAACGTGTCATTTCGTCTCATTTAAATTGAAGGCGGGAAAGTAAATAAACTTTATTATCATCATTATTCTCAATTACATCATAACGTAATGATCGGTTCTTCTCTAAACATAATTTCGTTTACTTTTTCCTTTATACACAATAAATGTCTCCGTTTCAAAATAGTTTTCCACTAAAAGGAAGAATAACTGATAGAGAAGGAAAAGAAAAATAATTCCTTAGCGAATAAATTACCTCAGATGCGACAACATGAAAATGACAATGAAATTAGACTAATAGCAATGCTAATAGCAATAATAATAATATAAATAATAATAATAATAATAATAATAATAATAATAATAATAATAATAATAGCAATGACAATAGCAATAGCAATGATAATAGTAATAATGATAGTAATAGCAATGATAATAGCAATAATGATAGTAATAGCAATGATAATAGTAATAGCAATGATAATAGCAATAATGATAGTAATAGCAATGATAATAGCAATAATGATAGTAATAGCAATGATAATAGCAATAATAATAGCAATAGAAATGATATAGTAATGGTAGTAATACAATAGTGATGGTAATATGATAATGAAAGTAATATATATGATAATTTTGTATAGAATAATATCAGTATGATATAATCGCAACATAATAGTAATAATAATGTAATAGTAATAATAACATACATAATAATGTAATACAATATAATAGCAGTTTAGTATAAAAGCAACATAACAGTAACAGTGATAATAACACGATAAAGACGTAATAGTAATAGCAATGATAGTAGTAATAGCGCGGATCCTATTAATCCTATTTTTAGCCATGTCTTTGTCGCCATTAATTAAATAGGACATAATTACTTGTTCGTGTTGCTTTATTCGATGAGAGGCAGTGTTATGCGTCCCTTAGAGAGGGGGGGGGGGAGGCAGGAGGGGGAGGAAGGGGAGGGGCAGGAGGAAGGGAGGAAGGAAGAATGGAGAAGAGGGAGGAAGGAGGGGAGGAGGAAGAGAGGGAGGGGGAAGGGAGAAAGGGAGAAAGAGGGAGGAGGAAGGAGGAAGGGAGAGGAGGAGGAAGGAGGAAAGAGGAGAAGAGGAGAAGGCAGGAAGGGAGAAGGAGGAGGAGGGGAGAAGGGAGGAAGAAGGAGGAAAGAGAGGGTGAAGTGTGAGGAGGACGAAGGAGGAAAGAGGGAGAGGGGGAGGAGAGGGAGGAGGAAGGGAGAAGAGGGAGGAGGAAGGGAGAAAGAAGGATGAGGAGGAAGAGCGAGAGGGAGGAAGGAAGAAGAAGCAGGGAGAGAAGAGGGAGGAGGAGGGAAGGAGGAATGAGGAAGGAGAGGGGGAGGAAGGAGGAAGGGAGAAGAGGGAGGAGGAGGAAAAGGAGGAAGGAGGAAGAGAGGGGAGGATAGAGGAGGAAGGGAGAAGAAGGAGGATAAGAGGAGAAGAGGAGAAGAGCCCGCGGAGGCAGCCGAGGAAGTCCAAGGAAAGAGAGGAGATAGAGACGGCCAGGTAGCGCCTCGAAGAGCAGGAGGAAGGAGGAAGGGAGAAGGGATGATGAAGAAGGGAGAAGAGAAGGAGGAGGAGAAGGCTTTAGAAGGGAGAGAGGAAGCAGTAGGAGGGATGAAAGAGAGGGGAGAAGTGAGAGGAGGAGGAAGAGGAGGAGGAGGAGGAAAGGAAGAAGAGATGGGAGGAAAGAAGAATGAGGAGAGAGGGAGGAAGAAGGGGGGAAGAGGAAGCAGGGAGAAAAAGGAGAGGATAATAATAAGATAAATAATAAAATAATAAAATAATAAAAAGGAGAGGATAATGATAATAATAATAGCAATGATAATAGCAATGGTAATAATACTAATAATGATGATAATGATATTGATAATAACCCGAGCGAGCCCGCGTGTCCGCCGAGGAAGTCCGCAGTAAGTGGAGATAAGACGGCCAGCTCAGCGCCTCCCAGAGCGGAAGCAGGAAGGCGAAATACCCGGGAGGTGAATGGCTTGGCTTTAGGGAGGGAAGGAGGGAGAGGGAGGGAAGGAGGAAGGGAGAGGGAGAGAGGGACAGGGAAGGAGGAAGGGAGAGGGAGAGAAGGAGGGAAGGAGGAAGGGAGAGAGAGGGAAAGAAGTAAGGAGAGGGAGGGAGAGAGGAGGTGAAGGAGGAGAAGGGAGGGAGAGAGAGAGAGCGGGAGGAAGGAAGGAGGAAGGGATGGAGAGACGGAAGGAGGAAGGGAGAGGGGGAGGGAGGGAGAGGGACGGAGGGAGGGAGAGAGATGGAAGGAAGGAGGGAGGGAGAGAGAGAGGGTTTACCTACGGGGTTTATCTACAGGGTTCACATACTTGGTTCGCTTTAGGAATTCGCCCACACGCCTCACCCACGGCCTCACCTACGGGGTCCGCACACGAGGTACAGCTGCAGGATTCACCTTGGGGGGAAAACAGCAATTTATACAACAGAATGGCAAATTGTATAAAGTGCAATTCATTTTCGGGCGGGTGAGCTTTGTGTGCGGATACAATTGATTATTCTATTTGTACTTGAGGGCGCGCAGAGGCTGACATATGGGCGTCGTGTGTCGCTTTCCCCTTGGAAGTTCGTGCTTGTTAAACGTCGATTTGTTTGTGCTTAATGGTACAGCAATTTGTGCATTTTTTTCTCATGCTGTTGTCTATGTCCTTTTCGTATTTATTCGGCGTACGGGTGTTGCATATATGGACTAATTGTGGATGGAGAGAGAGAGGCGAAGTGAATACATAAAGATGGAGGAAATTAATAGTGGCGTTGGTCCCTCCTCCCCCTTCCCTTCCCCCCTCCCTCCTCACCTTTTCCCCCTCCCTCCTCTCCCTCCCCCCTTCCCCCTTCCCTCTCTCCCTCCCTCCTTCCCCTTCCCTTCCATCACTCTTACTCCCTTCTCCCCTTCCTCTCCCTCTCTCCTCCCTTCCCTTCCCCCTTACCCTTCCCCCTCTCCCTCCCCCCCTCCTCCTCCTCCCTTCCCCCTCTCCTCGCTCCTTCCCCCTCCCCCTTCCCTCTCTCCCTCCCTCCTTCCTTCCCACTCCCCCTCCCCCTTTCTCCCTCACCCCCTTACTCCCTCTCTCCCTCCCTCTCTCCTCACCCTTCCCCCTTACCCTTCCCTCTCTCCCTCCCTCCTCCCCCCTTCCCTCCCACCCCTTCAGCCCTTATGCTGGGTGTCTACATGCGGGTCCCTTATGCTTACATGTGCGTGTACGTGTGTGGTCATGTACATGTTACTTTCTTATCGGTTGGCGTTTCCTGAATAAATATAGATATTGTGCATATGTAGATTGCCTTCACCCCTATATCTTTGAGTATACGAACGCGCACGTGTGTGTGTGTGTGTGTATTATTATGTGTGTGTGTGTGTGTGTGGGATTATGTGTGTGTGTGTGTGTGTGTGTGCGTGGGATTATGTGTATGTGTGTGTGGGATTATGTGTGTGTGTGTGTGTGGGATTATGTGTGTGTGTGCGTGGGATTATGTGTGTGTGTGTGTGTGTGTGATTATGTGTGTGTGTGGGGGGGGATTATGTGTGTGTGTGTGTGCGTGGGATTATGTGTGTGTGTGTGCGTGTGGATTATGTGTGTGTGTGTGTGCGTGGGATTGTGTGTGGGTGTGGGGGGGGGGATTGTGTGTGTGTGTGTGTGGGATTATGTGTGTGATGTGTGTGGGATTATGTGTGTGTGTGTGTGCGTGGGATTATGTGTGTGTGTGGGGGGGGGGTATGTGTGTGTGTGTGTGTGTGTGTGTATGTGTGTGTGTGTGTGATTATGTGTGCGTGGGATTATGTGTGTGTGCGGGATTAAGTGTGTGTGTGCGTGATTATGTGTGTGTGTGTGATTATGTGTGTGTATGTGTGACTATGTGTGTGTGTGTGCGTGATTATGTGTGTGTGTGTGCGTTGGATTATGTGCGTGTGTGCATGGGATTATGTGGTGTGTGTGGGATTATGTGTGTGTGTGGACATGTGTGTGTGTGTGTATGTGGGATTGTGTGTGTGGGGGATTATGTGTGTGTGTGATTATGTGTGTGTGTGCGTGGGTTTATGTGTGTGTGTATGTGGGATTATGTGTGTGTGTATATATGTGTGTGTGTGTGCGTGGGATTATGTGTGTGTGTGTGCGTGGGATTATGTATGTGTGTGTGCGTGGGATTATGTGTGTGTGCGTGGGATTATGTGTGTGTGTGCGTGGGTTTATGTGTGTGTGTGTGTGCGGGATTATGTGTGTGTGTGTGCGTGGAATATGTGTGTGTGTGTATGTGTGGGATTATGTGTGTGTGTGTGTGTGTGTGATTATGTGTGTGTGGGGGGGGGTATAGGATTGTGTGTGTGTATGTAACTATGTGTGTGTGTGTGTGTGTGTGGGATTATGTGTGTGTGTACTTTTCCATCACTGGGTATTTACCTATGAACATAAGGAGCATCAACTCCACCATTATAAGGCTGCCTTCGTGTACTTTTCTTGGAAGTGGACACACAAAAAGCGGATTTCACAAACTCATTTGTGTGTGTGTGATTATGTGTGCGTGGGATTATGTGTGTGTGTGTGTGCGTGGGATTAAGTGTGTGTGTGTGTGTGCGTGGGATTATGTGTGTGTGTGTGGGATTATGTGTGTGTGTATGTGTGTGGGATTATGTGTGTGTGTGTGCGTGGGATTATGTGTGTGTGTGTGTGCGTTGGATTATGTGCGTGTGTGTGTGCATGGGATTATGTGGTGTGTGTGGGATTATGTGTGTGTGTGGGATTATGTGTGTGTGTGTGTGCGTGGGATTGTGTGTGTGTGGGGGATTATGTGTGTGTGTGTGTGGGATTATGTGTGTGTGTGTGCGTGGGATTATGTGTGTGTGTGTGCGTGGGATTATGTGTGTGTGTGTGCGTGGGTATATGTGTGTGTGTGTGTGCGTGGGATTATGTGTGTGTGTGTGCGTGGGATTATGTATGTGTGTGTGCGTGGGATTATGTGTGTGTGTGTGTGTTCGTGTGATTATGTGTGTGTGTTCGTGTGATTATGTGTGTGTGTGGGGGGGGATTATGTGTGTGTGTGTGTGCGTGGGATTATGTGTGTGTGTGTATGTGTGGGATTATGTGTGTGTGTGTGTGTGTGTGGGATTATGTGTGTGTGGGGGGGGGTATGGGATTGTGTGTGTGTGTGCGTGGAATTATGTGTGTGTGTGTGTGTGTGCGTGGGATTATGTGTGTGTGTGTGTGTACTTTTCCATCACTGGGTGTTTACTCTATGAACATAAGTGAGCATCAACTCCACTCTTATTATGAGGTCGCTCTCTCGTGTACGTTTTCTTGGAAGTGGACACACAAAAAGCGGATTTCACAAACTCATATTATTTTTTTCATTTTTCGTGACGGAAGTTCGTGTACGAATTAATTGCATTTCTTTTTTTTTTTGGCTACAACGTCGAAAAAATGGTGCTGTTTTTTTTCTCTCTCTCTCTCTGTTATTCACACATTAACTAATTCTGTTTTGCTTGCGCGCGTGTGTGGAAAGTCATGTCCTTTTGCATATATAAGATACGTTACGCCTTGTTATATCATTTTTTTGTTCTTGTTATAGTTGTTGAGAAACTTCCTCGTGCATTATCCAAAGCGCCGAAATTAATTGCTTTTTTATAGTGGTTTTGAATACTCGTTGTAGCTTTGTTGTTGGGGTGCGCGGAAGGAGGGGCTGCGAGGCGGAGCAGGTGTGAGGGGAGGTGTGATGGGGCCCCTCCTTCTCCCCTCCCACTGCACTCCACCTCTCTCCCTTTCCCCCATTCCGCCCCTCCTTCTTCCCCTCTCTCCTTACACTCATTCTCCCCGGCCTGCCTTCCTACACTCTCTTCCGTCCACTCTAATTTAACTCTCCCCCTCTCCTCCCCCCCGCTCCTCTCCCTTCCCCTCCCCCTTCCCCACCCTCCTAAGTCTGCCCTCTTCCTCCTTCCTCTTTCACCCCTCTCCCTCTCTCTCTCTCCTTCCTCCTTCCTCCCGCCCTCCCCCTCTCTCTCTCTCTCCTTCCTCCTTCCTTCCACCCCCTCTCCCCTCTCTCTCCTTCCTTCCACCCCCTTCTCCCCCTCTCTCTCCTTCCAATCCCTCTCCCACTCTCCCTCCTTTCCTCCCACCCCCTCTCCCCTTCTCTCCCTTTCTCCTTCCTCCCACCCTCTCTCCCTCTCTCTCTCCTTCCCTTCCACCCCCTCTCCCTCTTCTCTCCCTCCTTCCTCTCACCCTTCTCCCTCTTCTTTCTCCCTCCTCCTCCCTTCCCACTCTCTCTCTCTCTCTCTCTCCTTCCTTCCTCCCACTTCCATCCACCCTCTCCTCTCCTTCCTCCCACCCTTCCCCTCTCTCTCCCCCTACCTTCCTCCCCCCGCCGCCCCTACCACCCCCACCCCATAATGCAACATGTGGGTGCGGTCGATCCAGCTGTCCACTTAAGCCCTTCTTCCGCGAGGCTCCAAGTGCCATTTGTTTCACCCAGGCGTAGTAAAAGGATGATAGTGATAAACGTCATATGAATAATGTATAATGATGTTGTTAGCGATAATACTGGCGAAAAGACCGATGATTGTAAGGATAATAGCGATGGCTAATAAGGGTGATTGTAGGAGTAGTGGTAGAAGTAATAGTATCATTATGGTTCTTAACATCAGAGATTTTATCGTTACTGTCCTTACTATCATTCTTGTATCTGAATTACTGTTCTTGTCGTTTCCTCATCAAAGCCATTTAACGGTTTATTTGTGGTTCTGTTACACTTTTTTACCACTTTTTCTCTTATTCTTAGCTCTCGTTTTATAAAATTTGGATATTATAATTGTTATAACCAGCTAGTAATTCCATTATTGTGTAATCATTAGCACAATATTATTGTTTATTTTCCTTTCGTTTCGCTCATTATCCTCGCTGGATCGTCAACATCGTGTGAATCACCATTAAGCCTACGCGCTAGTCACACGAATACCAAATTAAATAAAACTCACAATGTAAGTAAAACGTTAAATGAAATCGAGAGACTATCAGAATAGTAAAGAAAAAAAGGTCATTAATAATATAGAAACGTCATCAATACAGTTGAGAGTCGACAAGTCAAAACGCTTTTAACAGCTACAGATTCATGATAATTGAATTTTCTCCGGGATGTGTTCAGTCACCTTTTCACGTTCCTTTTCGAAGCGTGTGTCGAACCTGCCTCGAGATTCCGCTGACTCATCTTGGAGGGAGGCGTTTCGAGGCTTCAGTCACGGAAGAGGGTTTGGGTTCGTGGAAGAGTCTTAGAGGCAAT
>NC_091558.1:45746147-45748647 GCF_042767895.1 Penaeus vannamei | reverse complement strand
TTGGGCGGGAATATTTAAAAATTATCTGGCGCGTCAACAGCCAAGGTCATTGGCGGCGAATGCCTTGTGGGATTAAAAAGTGAAACTCCTCAAAACGTTTGAAAATCTGTCGATAAATAATGTCTCTTGTAAAAATGAATATCATTGTTTGGCGGGATTTCCCAGTTGCCGCACAAGAAGGCGCTCATGTGTGTTTGTGTATATATGTATGTATGTATACACACACACACACACACACACACACACACGTTTGTATGTTTAAAAATATGTCCAGTTTCCAGTATTTCTCTCGGGCAAGAAAACCAACAACCGAAATAGTCCCGTATCCCTTCCCCCGGATCGCAAAGGCGCGAAAACAGCGACTCGCTTGCTGCCTCAACTTTTATTTCCCGAAACAGGATCAGCAAACTTCGGGGCGGCTTGACCTCGCTAATATTTTGATCTGGCAAAGACGTCCCACAACAATATTTCAAACGGGAAGACCCTCGCGCGCCAAGCCTTAAGGTCTGAAATCGATTGCGTGTGTCAGTATAATTGCTCTTATGCGGTTTGTGAGTAAGGGCTGAACGCGATGCCGCCAGCCTGCATCTGAGGGATACGATGCTCCGAACTTTTTTCAAGTTAAATAGAATATCATATTTCTTATTTTACGTCGATTTCATGAAAAAGTACATATGTTTTTTTCTTTTTCTGTTAGTATTCCATCTTTCTTATTCGTCAGTGTCTAAGGTATTATTACCATTCTATAGCTATCCCGGAGTTTATATACAGAAATATACAACAGAAGAAAACCTCAGAAAAATACTAACGCAAAACATATTTCACTTTTTCCGTCGACTTCAAGAAAGAGCATTTTTTTCTGTTTCTGTTTTCTGATATTTATTTATTTATTTACTATATATTTATTTATTTATTTTTGATATTTATTTATTATTTATTATTTATACTGTTAATCATTATTTTTTTACACGTTTCTTCATCAACGTGCAGCCTTTTCCCTGAGTCTACATGAAGCGTTAACAAGCAGCAGCAAAAACACCTCAGAATCTCCATAAGTAAAACCCAAGGCACTTAAAAATAGCTCAGATCCTGTGAAGAGATTCTTTCACATTTCCAAACTACTGTCCGTGTTCTTTCTCGATCCTCCAGTTCGCGACAAACGTTTTAATTTGAGTCTGTGAGTCAATTCGCAACAAACGTTTTTCACGGCCAGTTCGCGACAAACGTTTTAATTTGAGTCTTTCACCCCGCGCGCAGCAAACGTTTTTCACGGAAGCTCTTAACGCAAGCAACAAAAGCTTTCCTTTGAGTGTCTTACCGCAGGCAATAAACGTTTTCCATTGAGTCTTTCACCGCACGCAACAAACGTTTACCTTTGAGACTTTCACAGCTCGGAACAAACGTTTTCCTTCGAGTCTCTTACCGCACGCAATAAACGTTTTCTATTGAGTCTTTCACAGCTCGGAACAAACGTTTTCCTTCGAGTCTCTTACCGCACGCAATAAACGTTTTCTATTGAGTCTTTCACAGCTCGGAACAAACGTTTTCCACTGAGTCTTTTCTCGCACTCAGAAACAGCTTTCCTTTGAGACTTTCACGGCTCGGAACAAACGTTTACCTTCGAGTCTCTTACCGTACGCAGTAAACGTTTTCCATTGAGTCTTTCACCGCACGGAACAAACGTTTTCCTTCGAGTCTCTTACCGCACGCAACAAACGTTTTCCATTGAGTCTTTTCCGGCACGCAACAAACGTTTATCTTCGTGTCTCTCACCGCACGCAGTAAACGTTTTCCATTGAGACTTTCACAGCACGGAACAAACGTTTTCCTTCGAGTCTCTTACCGCAGGCAATAAACGTTTTCCATTGAGTCTTTCACAGCTCGGAACAAACGTTTCCCTCTCTCTTACCAAAAGAAGCGTCCCCGCCATGAATAATTTTATTGTTATATCTAGACAGATTGACAAGGAAATCTATGTTGGTTTAGGTCGTTTTATTAAACAGTTCCACATTTTATCTTTATTTTCTATCTCGTTTTCTCTAGGAAGATCCATGTCCTGGCGTGGTCAGTGCAGTTGAAACCCGCATTTTTTTCTCAGTTTTTATGTTAAAAGAAAAGAAAAGCTGATGTTTATATTAACGATGTTTTATATTCAAGAGACGAGCGTGTTCGAAAGTTAGTGAATCATTCGTGAAGAAAGTCGTAGTTTCACACGGCCTTGATCCAGCATTAAATTCTAATTACTTTCCCCCAAAAAAGTTCCCTTTGCCATTAACCAGAAAACGAAATAAAATAGGAGACACAGGAGAGAATATGACGAGTTTATTAAAAAGGGGATACGCTCTAGCCAAAGTGGCCGCCGGGGGGGTGGGGGGGGGGACCCGTTGGCGAGCGACGAAAGAAAGACGCATCGACTTGCGCAATAACCATTAAAGCAAGACTTGAAGAAATCAATTAAAACGATCGTAAAGGAGGAGTAAAGGGGGAACGAGAATAGAAA
>NC_091558.1:45736147-45743647 GCF_042767895.1 Penaeus vannamei | reverse complement strand
GTATTTGTTTGTTGCTCGTGCATATGTGTGTGTATTTTGCTATTGTTTGTGCGTGCTTGCGTTCACCCATTTGTGATCATCAACCACACATTGATAGACTTTATAAAGCTACATTGAAGTCTAAATCTCTGCTGGATTTTGTGAGATTTATGTGAACTGAACCGGTAACTTTTGACGCAACTTGAACTTTTGTAACTTTAGGCTTCGGAAAAAGTCGCATAGGCCTAAGAGAAGAAGAGGGAGGACAAAGACGAGAAAGAGAAAGAGTGTGAGAGAAATAGAAAGCGAGTGAGAGAAGAGGGGGGAAGAGAGGAAAAGAGAAAGCAAAAGAGAAAGAGAACGAGAGAGAAAACGCAAAGGAGAAAAAATAGAGAAAGAGAAAAAATAATGAAAAAAAGAGAAAGCGAGAGAGCGCAAAAGAAAAAGAAAGAAAACGCGAAAGAGAACAAGAAATAGGAAACGAGAGAGAGCGAAAGAGAAAAAGAAAGAGAAAGAGAAAAAGAAAGAGAGAGCGAAAGAGAAAGAGAAAAAGAAAGAGACACAGCGAAAGAGAAAGTGAAAAAGAGAGAGCGAAAGAGAAAAAGTAATAGATAACGAGAGAGAGCGAAAAAGACAGAGAAAGAGAAAGAGAGAGGAGAAAAAGAAAAAGAAAGAAAACGCGAAAGAGAAAGAAAAAAAAAGAAAACGAGAGAGAGCAAACGAGAAAGAGAGAGAGCGAAAGAGAAAAAGAAAGAGACAGAGCGAAAGAGAAAGAGAAAAAGAAAGAGACAGAGCGAAAGAGAAAGAGAAAAAGAGAGAGCGAAAGAGAAAAAGTAATAGATAACGAGAGAGAGCGAAAAAGAAAGAGAAAGAGAAAGAGAGAGGAGAAAAAGAAAAAGAAAGAAAACGCGAAAGAGAAAGAAAAAAAAGAAAACGAGAGAGAGCAAACGAGAAAGAGAGAGAGCGAAAGAGAAAAAGAAAGAGACAGACCAAAAGAGAAAGAAAAAAAAGAAAGAAAACGAGAGAGAGCAAACGAGAAAGAGAAAAAGAAAGAGACAGAGCAAACGAGAAAGAGAAAAAAAAAGAAAACGAGACAGACCGCAAGAGAAAGAGAAACAAAAAGAGCGAGAGAGCGAGCCCGAAGGAGAGCACGAAAAAGGATCCCGAGCATGAGTCCCCCCCAAGGGTAAGAGGCGCCTAAGGACACTGCCTCAGCTTCATCATTCATCTGCCTCAGGTTAATCCCTCGATCTCCGTGTCCTCGCCGTGTGGACGCCCTTGAGCACCGGGGCTTAGGGAGGGCGGAGCGAAGGAGGCTGGGGTGACGACGAGGAGGAGGTGGGGGTGGAGGACGGGGGAGGAGGAGGAGGAAGAGGAGGAGGGGGAGGAAGGGGAGGAGGAGGAGGAGGAGGGGGGAGAAGGGGAGGAGGAGGACGGGGGAGGAGGAAGGGGTGGAGGCTGGGGTGACGAGGAGGAGGAGGAGAAAGAGGAGGAAGGGGTGGTGGTGGAGGAAGAGGAGGTGGGTGGAGGAAGAGGAGGAAGGGGGAGGACGGGGGAGGAGGAGGAAGGGGTGGTGGCGGTGGAGGACGGGGGAGGAGGAAGGGGGAGGACGGGGGAGGAGGAAGAGGAGGAAGAGGAGGGGGGAGGAGGAAGAGGAGGAAGGAAGAGGAGGAATGGGTGGTGGAGGAGGAAGAGGAGGAAGGAGAGAGAGAGAGAGAGAAAGGGGAGAAAAGAGGAAGGGTCGAAGGGAGAGAAACAGAGAGAATAGCGAGAAAGAAGAGAAAGAAAGGAAGGAAGAAAGAGAGGGTGACATCCTGGAGCGCGAACACCTAAGCCTAATACGGCCTAAGCGGAAAGTGAATACCGAGAGGATAAGAGAGAGAGAGAGAGAGAGAGAGAGAGCGAGAGAGAGAGAGAGAGAGAGAGCGAGAGAGAGAGCGAGAGAGAGAGAGAGAGAGAGAGAGAGAGAGAGAGACAGAGAGAGAGAGAGAGAGAGACATACAGACAGACAGAGAGAGAGAGAGAGAGAGAAGAGATATATTGCGAGCGGAGAGAGAGGGGGAAAATATACCTGGGTACCAATAACAAATGTATTACAAGTGGCAATTCTATCAAATGCATCAGGTGAGAAGAGGAAGGGGAATAACGGAGGGGAGGTGGAAAGGGAGAGGAGAAGAGAGAAATAGGCGGATTCAGAGTGAGAGAAAGAGAGAAAGGAGACGGAAGAGAGAAAGAGAAAGGAGAGAGAGAGAGAGAGAGAGAGAGAGAGAGAGAGAGAGAGAAAGAGAGAGAGAGAGAGAGAAAGAGAGAAAGAGAGAGAGAGAGACAGACAGACAGACAGACAGAGACACAGACAAACAGACACAGATGAACAGACAGAGAATCAGAGAGAAACAGAAAAGCACGCCAAAGATGGAAACAGACACAGGCGGCGAAGAGCGGAGAACATAGACTCAAAATCAGCGTTTGCAGAACATGTGAAAATTGTTATTTGTTCGCCCTCCTGTTGGCATCGCCGCGGGGCGTCTCATGTTCCCTTGTTCGACCGAAGGGGAAGGAGAGAAGGGGAAAGAGAGGGGAAGGGGAGAGGGGGAAAGAGAGAAGGGGAAAGAGAAGGGGAGAAGGGGAAAAGAGAAGAGAGAAGGGGAGGGAGAGGGGGAGAAGGAGAGAAGGTAAGGGGAGAGGGAGAGGGGAAGGGGAGGGAGAGGGGGAGAAGGAGAGAAGGGGAAAGAGAAGGGAAGGGGAAGGAGAAGGGGAGAGGGGGAGGGGAAAAGGAGAGAAGGGGAAGGTGAGGGAGACGGGGTGAAAGAGAGGAGAGAAAGGGGGAAGGGAGGAGAGAAGGAGAAGGGGAAGAAGGAAATAGAGACGAAAGAGCGAGAAAGAAGGGCCGATAACCGAGGCAGCAAGGGCGGGAGGGGGAAGGAGAGGGGAAGGGAGGAGAGAAGGAGAAGGGGAAGAGGGAAATAGAGAAGAAAGAGCGAGAAAGAAGGGCGATAACCGAGGCATCAAGGTCGAGAACCGAGGGAGGCTCAACGGCGCCCCACGTCAGCATGCAACGCCCTTGACAAGCCTCGGGCGCCTCCTCACCAGACTTCCCGGCTGGGCGAGCGTCTTCGGAGACTCTGGCGGCTTCGAGGCTTCACTCCGCGAGAGGAATGGGCGTCGGGCGTCTGGCGCTGGGCGGGGGGCGGGGGGGGGGCGGAAGAACGGCGACGGAGGGTGTGTGTGTTTGTGTGTGTTTGTGTGTGTGTCTGTGTTTGTGTGTGTGTGGGTGTGTGTGTGTGTGTGTGGGTGTGTGTGTGTGTGTCTGTGTGTGTGTATGTTTGTGTGTCTGTGTGTGTTTTTGTGTGTGTGTGAGTATAATCGTTTGCGGGCGTGTGTGTGCACGTGTGTGTTATTTGTTTGTTTATGCGTCTTTGTGTGTGTATCTATGTGTGTGTGTCTGCACTGATATCTAGATACATAAGCAAACGCGCAGAACAAGAAATAGATAGAAACAGACAGACACAGAAGCCCGCCCGCCCGCCCACGCATACGTTGCTGATCCCCATTTCTTTCGTAATTACAAATGTTCGAAATTAACATCAATTCAAATTCAGTTGCTTGACTGATGATGAAATGAAGAGAAATGCTTTTTTAATGACGTCAATTTTGGGCAAAAAAACGAACCGCTTAATCATCCGAAGATAATTCTGTGCAGAAATATATATATATATATATATATATATATATATATATATATATATATATATATATATATATATATGTACAATTCCAGTGATTATTAAGACACTTGTTATTCAAATTAGAAAAGAATTATAAAAAGGGTTGAAATTGACGGCTTATTTGTATCGGGAATGGATGATAATTTCGGTAAAATTCCTTCCAGGATTTTCTTTTTGATATCCTGTTTGATGTGCTGCTTTGTGTGACAAACCTTATTTTTTAAAACAATTAAGTGACATGAGCACAGGTAACCATGGGGATGTGGGAGGGGGGTGGAAAGGAGGTGGAAAATAGTCAACGCCGAAGATTGGAGGTCGCTTATAACAGTACTACGAGCTTCGTCTTGCTGGGAAGGAAAAGGTTCTCTTAGGACGATGGTTTGTCTTGAGAGAAAATAGGAAAATATATGACGAATAGCATATGTAAGTGGGGTGTCATGGAAGAGACTAAATAATATTATACCAGACAGGATATGTACGTGGGCTTGTCTTGATAAGAACTGGAAAAATGATGTCGCTTACACGGGTGTGTGTGTGTGCTTGTCTTCAAAGAAAACGGAGAAGCATAACATACTAAGTAATAAATACTCGCTGTGTGAGTGTCCCCGCGCTGTACACATCAAAGGCAAGATTAATCACACCAAACCGACAACAACAATGAATTAATTGAAGGCAGCCATTCCCACAGATTCGGCCGAAAATGTACAAGTTGATTTATTTCCGATTTGGGCAGCTCGATTTGTGTGCGTTTTCAGGTGTGGGCGGGGCGGGGGGCGGTCAGGTCGGACGGGAGGTCAGGTTGCTCTTGGGTCGCCTTCTGGGTGCGTGTGTGTGAGTCTGTATGTTTATGTGTATGTGTTTAAGTATGTATGTTTGTATGTATGTGTGTTTGTATGTATGTGTGTTTGTATGTATGTGTGTGTGTGTGTTAGTGTATGTGCGTTCGTGTAGATGAACGGACTGACACACAGACACCCACCCACACACACACACATGTATGTGTATATATATATATATATATATATATATATATATATATATATATATATATATATATATTCATATATGTATACATATATATATATATATATATATATATATATATATATATATATATATATATATATGTGTGTGTGTGTGTGTGTGTGTGTATGCATGATATATAAATACACACACATATATATACGAGTATGTATATATATATTATTTAATCTGGATGTTTGGCTCTACATATATATATATATATATATATATATATATATATATATATATATATATATATATAGATATATAGATATATATACATATATATATATATATATATATATATATATATGAATTTATATATATATTTACAGAGAGAGAGAGAGAAGAAAGGAAGAAAGAGAGAGATCCGAGAATTCTTTCCGACTTCACAAAAGCTTGAATAGTCCGCATCATTCCTGTGGTATTTCATAAGCAGGTTCGCCGACGCCAAAGACCTCTCGAAGTGTAGCGACCTGTCACACACATACACACACACACATAACATACACACACAGACACATATACGCACACACACACACACAAACACATACACTCACACACACACAAATACTCACACACACACAAACACATACTCACACACACATACAAACACAAATACTTACATACATACAAACACATATACACAAATACTCACACACACACAAACAGAAATACTCACACACACACAAACACATACTCACACACACACACAAACCCATACTGCTGCACACACACACACACACTCACACACACAAACATATATACTCACACACACACACACAAACACAAATACTTACACAGACACAAACACATATACTCACACACACACAAACTCATATACTCACACACACACAAACACATATACTCACACACATACACACACACATAATACGCACACACACACACACACAAACACAAATACACACACACACACAAACACAAATACTCACACACACACAAACCCATACTCAAACACACACAAACACATACTCACACACACACAAACACACTCACACATACACAAACACATACTCACACACACACAAACATATATACTCACACACACACAAACACAAATACTTACACACACACAAACACATATACTCACACACACACAAACACATACTCACACACACAAACACAAATACTTACACACACACAAACACAAATACTTACACACACAAACACATATACTCACACACACACAAACACATATACTCACACACAAACAAACACATATTCACACACACAAACACATATACTCACACACAGACACACAAACACATACTCACACGCAAACCCACACACATATACTCACACACAAACACATACTCACACACACAAACACATACTCACACACACAAACACATATACTCACACACAGACACACAAACACATACTCACACACACACAAACATATACTCACACACACACACACACAAACACATATACTCACACACACACACACAAACACATATACTCACACACACAAACATATACTCACACACACACACACACAAACACATATACTCACACACACAAACATATACTCACACACACACACACACAAACACATATACTCACACACACACACACAAACACATATACTCACACACACAAACATATACTCACACACACACACACACAAACACATATACTCACACACACAAACATATACTCACACACACACACACACAAACACATATACTCACACACACAAACATATACTCACACACACACACACACAAACACATATACTCACACACACACACACAAACACATATACTCACACACACAAACATATACTCACACACACACACACACAAACACATATACTCACACACACACACACAAACACATATACTCACACACACAAACATATACTCACACACACACACACACACAATTTCCCTCTGAGGTGATGCAAGTGAAAGGAAATTCTGGACCGAGACAAAGAGCTGTTCAATTTGCTGCTACCAAAACAAGGGGGGCTAGAGGTAAAAATATTTCAAAAAGTGCTAAAAGCATTGTCCCTAATGCGAGTGATAACAAAAATAGTAATTATATGTCAAAAGTAGTGTTTAAAGACATCTCTAATGAGAGTGACAGTGAGACCTCAACTGTCATTTTGAATTTGATAAGAAAAAAAGCCTTGTCAGGTCCACGTAAAGGAATTGGTATCTTGGTATCCTGTAATGATGAGTGAATTCGAAGGACATTTGATACTACAAGCCTTCCATGGCCCTGTTTTCCTCTGGCAATGCCTCCTTCGTTTTTCTTTCGTGCAAACTAAAACAAAAACTAAAAACTAAAACTCAACAGCAAACTAAAAATAAACAGATATTCACCAAATTAACTATCAAAGCGATTTCCGGTGAACCTTAACTAGATCAGTTGGAGACAAAAATCACCTCACTTATTTCTTCGATTACTTAAAAACACAAAACATGTAAATCTCTGTTTTGTATATTGGGAAAACCAGGCGTTAATTAAGCCCTGTGTTAAGCCCGTCAGAAAATCAATAGAGTTTTGGTTATGAGAACTCTCCCTTCCGTGTTATTATTACCCGAGAACAGCTGATGAAAAATACCTTCACCATTTGCAATATGCTCTGCCGGAAATCCCCTCCGATGATGATAGGAATGCTAACGTCAGTATTTTGTAAGCATACAGGGATTTATGTTGCCGATTTAGTGTTGCTTCTCCTTGGCGAGTGATGCGTGACATGTGGCGGAACGATAGACTCCGCCAACTGTAAAAATTCCAACGA
>NC_091558.1:45728647-45733647 GCF_042767895.1 Penaeus vannamei | reverse complement strand
CGCCCAGTCACCGGCCGGCGGTTTGCAACGAGTAACTTGTGTCTCTTTCCAGGTGAGTGAACGACAGAAGCCCCTCGGACCGGTCTGCGGAGAACGGCCTGCAGAAGGGGACTTTTTGGTCTCTTTGTGGAGGGGGAGAAAGGGCCGTGCTGGCGCTGCTGTGTCCGAAATTCTTTTATGACCTCATTTCTCTCTGTCTTTATTTTTTTTAGTCTCTTTCTCTTTTTTTTCTGTGTCTTTCTCTAACTTTTTGTCTCTCTGGGTCTCTCCTTCTTTTTTTCTGTTTCTCTTTTTCTGACTTTCTCTCTCTCTCTCTCTCTCTTTCTCTCTCTCTCTCCTTTCTTCTCTTCTCTCCACTTTTCTCTCTCGCTCCTTCTCCTTCCCATCTCCCTCTTTCTTTCTCTCTTTCTCTCTTCCTTCTTTCATTCTCTCTTTTCCTCCCCCCTCCCTCCTTCTTTCCCTAATTCCCTCGCCCCCCCCTCCCCCAAGACACCACAAAGCGAGGGATCAGGTAAGTGAAAACTCAAGGAGAGATTGATGGCAAGACAGCAGCGAGTTTCCTTCTCTCATAACCTCAGGAGATACGTTTTGCTCAGCCTCGTCCGACACGCGAGATATGGCCGGATTTGAAGGGTTAAACAGCGAGATTTGGCCGGATTTGAGGGGTTAATCAGCTGTTTCGGGGGGGGGGGGGAGGGGTGCTCGCTTGGTTTTACATACAGACATACGTACATAAGGACTTGAGGCCATAAGTATGTCTATGTGTGTGTGCGTGTAAGTGAATAAACATAAATAAAAAATATACATATATATGGTTAAAAATTTCTGCCGTGTTGATGCTATGGTAGAAAAAAAAATTATTATCAGACCTGAAGATGGTTTCCAGAAGGACCGAAAATGTTGTCTCAATTGAAATTAGTCTTGATTTTTCTTTTACGTACACACACGCATGTGTAAATAGATAGACATATAGATCTGTATGTGTGTATGTATACATGTATTTATGTATATATATATATATATATATATATATATATATATATATATATATATAATTTCCTGTTAACATATAGAACCTAACAATAGCTGAAAAAATGGTAACGACCGTCGTTTAAAACATCCTTTCATGCCTCGGATGTAATTAAGAGTTTACATGAACGAAAGAGAAATAAACGCATTTCTAACCAACGAAGCCAAACCGTTCATTCAGTAACACGAATCAAAATGATCAATAACTGGTCACGCTAACATTCATTCATATATTTTTTTAATACTATTCCCACGTAAACAAACAAACGGTGGGAGCCTTTTGTATTCTAAGCCCGAAAAAATCATATTGCATAAATGAATGCAGATTCTCTCTCTCTCTCTCTCTCTCTCTCTCTCTCTTTCTCTGTCTGTCTGTCTGTCTGTCTGTCTGTCTGTCTGTCTGTCTGTCTCTCTCTCTCTCTCTCTCTCTCTGTCTGACTGTCTCTCTCTCTCTCTCTTTCTCTCTCTCTTTCCCGCTTTCTCTTTCTCTCTCTTTCTCTCTCTGTGTGTCTGTCTTTCTCTCTCTCTCTCTCTCTCTCTGTCTCTCTCTCTCTCTCTTTCTCTCTCTCTTTCCCGCTTTCTCTCTCTCTCTTTCTCTCTCTGTCTGACTGTCTCTCTCTCTCTCTGTCTGTCTGTCTCTCTCTCTCTTTCTCTCTCTCTCTGTCTGTCTGTCTGTCTGTCTCTCTCTCTCTCACTCACTCTCTATCTCTCTTTCTCTCTCTCTCTCTCTGTCTTTTTCTCTCTCTCTGCCTCTCTCTCTGTCTGACTGTCTCTCTCTCTCTCTGTCTGTCTGTCTGTCTCTCTCTCTCTCTCTCTCTCTCTCCCTCTCCCTTTCTTTCCTCGGACATCTTCATCCCCGTCAATGAATCCCTCTTTCAGTAGTCAGGTGATCGCACCTCATCTCATTAACAGGTACAGTCCCCCCCCCCACACACCCTACCCCCCTCCGACCCCATTCACCTCGCGACCCCATTCACCCCTCCGACCCCGTGCCTGACTCCACCCGAACGCGTGTCAGAATATCTCAAATGTTTCTCGTTCACTCGTTCGCTCGTTCGTTCTTTCTTTCAGTCGCGTAAAACAACTTTAAAAAAAGAAATAAAAAATTGCTGAGGGGCGCGTTTGACTTCTGAATGGGAACTGAAGCCGGATGGAGATCGCTGTCGCTATCTGGGCCTCGGAGCTGTCAAAAGAGGCTTGCGGCTTCAAAACGTGTGTAGACGTATGAAGAAAACGTGTATATATAGTGAGAAAGAGAGAGAGAGGAGGAGGGAGAGAGAGAGAGGGGAGGGGGGGAGGAAAGAGAGAGCGGGGTGGGGGGGGGGGAGACAGAGAGAGAGAGAGATGAGAGGAAGGGAAAGGGACAGAAAGAAGGAGAGAGAGAGAGGAGGGAAGGAGATAGAAAGAGAGGGAGGAGAGAGGGGGGTAGAGAAAGATAAAGATAGATAGATAGATAGAGAGGGGAGGAGAGGGAGAGAGAGAAGAGAGAGGGAGAGAATGAGAGAGAGAGAGAGAGAGGAGAGAGAGAGAAGGGATTGAGGGAGAGGAGAGAGAGAGAGAGGGAGAGAGAGAGAGAGAGGGGGGGGGGGGGGGGAGGGCGGGAAGGAGAGAGAAAGAGAGATAGATAGATAGATAGATAGAGAGAGACAGAAACAGACAGAGAGAGAGACAGAAACAGACAGAGAGGGAGAGAGAGAGCCAGAGAAAGAGAGACAGAAACAGACAGAGAGAGAGAGAGAGAGAGGGAGGGAGGGAGAAAGAGAGAGAGAGAATCTTTCTTTCACTTATGTAAGACATTGCGAATGACATACACCGTATTTTACCAAAACAAAAAAGAAGAAGAGAAAGAGAAGAAAAAAACAAAGAAAATCCCAAATACAATGAATACGTATACAAAAAAAAAAAAAAATAAAAAAAATAACATACCTACATAAAGATAAACCAACAAACCCAAAACAAAACAAACCAACACAAACCCAAACACAAAAACAAACCAGAAAACCCCAAAACAAAGAAATAAACAGACGAAATCCCCAAATTGAGGAGCAAATGCGTCCCAGAATACAAAGTGCTCGTATCCCCTTTTTGGCGGGAACTTCGTCTTGCCAGATGAGCGTTCGAAATGCCTTGAATGGGCGGGAAGGAGGTCGTAGGTCATTACCCGCCGTCTTGGGGTGTGGGCGGGGTGTGGGTAGGGTTGGGAAGGGGTGGGGAAGGGGGAGGGGGATGTGGGCGGGGTGGGGAAGGGGTGGTGGGAAGGGGGAGGGAAGGGGGGAAGGGGGAGGGGAGGGAGAAGGGGAAGGGGAGGGAAGGGTGTGTGTGGGCGGGGTTGGGAAGGGGGAAGGAGAGGGGAAAGGGGAGGAGAGGGGGAAGGGGAAAGGGTGTGGGCGGAGTGGGGAAGGGGGAAGGGGAGGAGGGTATGGAAGGGGACGGAGAAGGGGAAGGGGAGGGAGAGGGGGAAGGGGAGGGAGAGGGGGGAAGGGGAGGGGAAGGGAAGGGGGAACGAGAGGGAAGGGGGAAGGGGAGGGAATGAGGGATAAAGGGGAAAGGGAGAAAGGAAAGGGAAGAAGAGCGGGAAAGGGGGATAAAGGGAAGGGAATGGGAATGGGAATGAGAAATGAGAAGGGAAGGAAGGAAGAAGGAAAGGGAGGGAAAGTAGGAAAGAAGGAAAGGGAGGGGAAGCGAGAGGAAGAAAGAGAAGAAAGGAGGAAGAAAAGAGAAGGAGAAGAAAAAGCTGAAAAAAAGGGAAGAGAAATATGAATAGGGAAAGAGAAAAGAAAAAACAAGCGGGAGTGAAGAAAGAGAGAGAGAGAGAAAAAAGGAAGGATCGAAACAGGGAAAGCAAGGAAAAGAAGAGAGAAAAAAAGGGAAGCGAAGGGAAGAGAAGGAGAAAGGAGGAGAGCAACAGGTGAGTCTCGGAAATCTGGACACTTTCTCGTGGGCGTTTTGGCGTGGGCGGTTTTGGGCGTTGGGCGTTGGGGTCCCGTCGCTGGTCAAATTAATCGGTCTAATTTTAATTATCGGCATTATTATTAGTAGTAGTAGTAATTATCATCATTGTCATCATTATCATCATCATCATCATCGTCATCATTATTATTAGTAGTAGTAATTATCATCATTATCATCGTCATCACCGTCATCATTATCATTAGTAGTATTAATTACCATCATTATCATCATCATCATTATCATTAGTAGTATTAATTACCATCATTATCATCATCACCGTCATCATTATTATCACCACCATCATTATAATCATCATTAACATCATCATTATTATTATTATCATCATCACCATTATCCCCATCGATAATTATCATCATTATCATCTTCATCATCATTATCATCATTATTCATTATACATTATCACCATTCAGTATCAAAATCATTATTCATTTATCATTGTTTATCATATATCCTCATTTTCATTATATCTTATTCACTACAAATCATTATTCATCATACCTTATTCACTATAAATCATCATTCATTATCATTATTCTCATTCATTATCATTATTAATTAATCCTATTCATTATCACTAATTATTATTATTCATTATCATTATCAACAAATCTTATCCATTATCATTATCAATTAATCTTATTCATTATCACTATTCATTATCATTATTCGTTGTCATTATTCATTATCACTATTCATTATTATTATCAATTAATCACATTCATTATCATTAGTCTTATTCATTATCATTATTAATTATTAGTTAATCTTATTCGTTATCACTATTCATTATCATTATTAATTTTTAGTTAATCCTATTCATTATCACTTCATTATCATTATCAATTAATCTTATTCATCATCATTATTCGTTGTCATCATTCATTATCATTATCATTATTCATTATCATCATTCCCCATCCTTATTCGTTATAAATATTCATTATCATTATCATCATTCACCATCCTTATTCATTATCATTATCCTTATTCATTATCAT
>NC_091558.1:45713647-45723647 GCF_042767895.1 Penaeus vannamei | reverse complement strand
TCGCTATTATAGAGCAGATATAACCTTTTCAGCGTCATAGTCAAAACCACTGGGCCAAAAAATATATAGCATGAAAAATAGAAAATGCAATGAAATTCTAGAAATCCCACAACGCCAGTCAATGAGATAAGAACAGCTATTTAAAAAATGATAATAATATGGGGATTGAAAAACCTCTACACCATAACACTCGCATTACACATTACAAACAACCAAAGCACATACGGATCATTAATAAATTGGTAGGCATTCAATCGAATCAAAGACTGATGCTTATTATTAGGCCTATGACGGAAAAGCGGAAGATGACGAGGTGTGATCACGGTATTAACGAAGGCAAACGGATCAGAGACAGCGCAGGGGTGATAAAGTCGATGAGAAGAGATAGATTACTACTTAATGATATGTCCTCAATTATCAGAACGACCAGTTTTTTTTTTTTTTTTTTTTTTTTTGGCAGTGGAAAATTCAGTAGGAAAATGAGCACACATTGCATCTTCTCTCACCGTATAACTTCTGTCAATAACTAAGTTATTCTGTCAATAACTTCAACCCAAGATGCAAAGATATGGATTCGCCAACTTCAGATTCTGGTACAGGAAGTAAACAACATTTTCAACCAAAGCAAAATATACCAGAACAGATAACAATTATTAGAGAAACAAGCTAACAAAAGAGATACATAAATAGACATTGATAATAACTGCAGAAAGGCTAGGAAAAAAAAATGTAGGACAGATAGCAAGAGCAAAAAGCAAGACAGAGAGAGAAATAAAATAGCAGAAAAAAAAACATTCAGCAAGGAAAGTGCTTCTTAGAGTAAGGTAAAACACAGACCACTCTTGCGTAAAAACCACAGCAGCTTTAGCCAGTCTGACGCAAGAAGCCACAGAAGGTGAAAGTAATCAGAGGCATTTTTCTTTCTTTTTTTTCTTTTTTTTTTCTTTTTTTTACTTTCATAACTTATAGTTTTGACCTTCATGAATCACTCCTGTAAGCGTCATCTCTGGTGGAACAAAGTGGACTTTTGTGACCTATTGGTTGCATGGACAAGTGGCTGGTTCGCTGTCTCTTAGATAAGTGACTGGATCGATGGTTTTATGAGTGGTTCGCTGGTTTATAAGTGACTGCATCGATGGGTTTATAAGTGAGTGGTTCGCTGGTTTATAAGTGAGTGGTTCGCTAGTTTATGAGTGGTTCGCTGGTTTATGTGAGTGGTTCGCTGGTTTATAAGTGAATGAATCGATGGCTTTATAAATGAGTGGTTCGCTGGTTTATAAGTGAGTGGTTCGCTGGTTTATAAGTGAGTGGTTCGCTGGTTTATAAGTGAGTGGTTCGCTGGTTTAGAAGTGAGTGGTTCGCTGGTTTATAAGTGAGTGGTTCTCTGGTTTATAAGTGAGTGGTTCGCTGGTTTATAAGTGAGTGGTTCGCTGGCTTGTAGATAAGTGACTGAATCGATGGTTTTATAAGTGAGTGGTTCGCTGGTTTATAAGTGAGTGGTTCGCTGGTTTATAAGTGAGTGGTTCGCTGGTTTATAAGTGAGTGGTTCGCTGGTTTATAAGTGAGTGGTTCGCTGGTTTATAAGTGAGTGGTTCGCTGGTTTATAAGTGAGTGGTTCGCTGGTTTATAAGTGACTGGATCGATGATTTTATAAGTGAGTGGTTCGCTGGTTTATAAGTGACTGGATCGATGATTTTATAAGTGAGTGGTTCGCTGGTTTATAAGTGAGTGGTTCGCTGGTTTATAAGTGAGTGGTTCGCTGGTTTATAAGTGAGTGGTTCGCTGGTTTATGAGTGAGTGGTTCGCTAGTTTATAAGTGAGTGGTTCGCTGGTTTATAAGTGAGTGGTTCGCTGGTTTATAAGTGAGTGGTTCGCTGGTTTATAAGTGAGTGGTTCGCTGGTTTATAAGTGAGTGGTTCGCTGGTTTATAAGTGAGTGGTTCGCTGGTTTATAAGTGAGTGGTTCGCTGGTTTATAAGTGAGTGGTTCGCTGGTTTATAAGTGAGTGGTTCGCTGGTTTATAAGTGAGTGGTTCGCTGGTTTATAAGTGAGTGGTTCGCTGGTTTATGAATAAGTGGCTGAATCGATGGTTTATAAGTGAGTGGTTCGCTGGTTTATAAGTGAGTGGTTCGCTGGTTTATAAGTGAGTGGTTCGCTGGTTTATGAATAAGTGGCTGAATCGATGGTTTATAGATAAGTTACGGTTTCGCTGGTTTATAAGTCTATAAGTTAATAAGTGACTGAGCCGTTGGTTTGTAGATATTTGACTAAGTGTCTGGTTTATGAATTCTAGATTGACACTTACATAGTATGACTTAGCTCTGAGGGACAGCTACATAAGTCACCACAAAAAAAAGAAAGAAAAAAATATTTTCTTAGACATACATTGACAGAGAAATATGGAGAGAATTTTTGAGATAAATTAGAGTAACCAGATAATGACGAAGATTCAGAATCTAAAAAAAAAAAAGAAAAAAAAGATATATATCAAGAAAGAAAATGAAACAAATCTAAAAAAAAAAAGAAGAAGAAATATATATATCAAGAAAGAAAATGAAACAAATCTAAAAAAAAAAAAGAAGAAAAAAAATATATATAAAGAAAGAAAATGAAACGAATAAAAAGAAGGAATGGTAAACAGTGAATGTTTAGGAATACAAAGTGGAAACCAGGGAATTGGAATCACCCTTTTAGCGAAAACTCGGGGGGGGGGGGGTGGAATTGATAGATCCCGGAAAATAGAATCTCTGTCTATCTGATTTCTGTGTATCTATCTCGCACTCTATTCATCTATCCATCTATCTGTCTATTTCTCTATCTACGTACCAACCTATCTCTCTCTCTCTTTCTTTCTCTCTCTCTCTCTCTCTCTCTCTCTCTCTCTCTCTCTCTCTCTCTTTCTCTCTTTCTTTCTTTCTTTCTTTCTTTCTCTCTCTCTCTCTTTCCCTCTTCATCTCTCTCTCTCTCTCTCTCTCTCTCTCTCTCTCTCTCTCTCTCTCTCTATATATATATATATATATATATATATATATATATATATATATATATATATATATGTGTGTGTGTGTGTGTGTGTGTGTGTGTGTGTATATGCATATTTTTCTATATTATATATATATATATTTATCTATCTATCTATCTATCCACATACATACAATCTATGGAAACCGTAGAAGCGCATATCCACAAATAACTCAATGTACTTAAGTGCACCCACAGCCGCGAGAGAGAGAGAGAGAGAAAAAAAAGAAACATAAAGCTTGGCGTAAGAAAAGCAAGATGGAGATGAAGACGCTGCCCGGCATAAGCCTAAGTAATGAGGACAATCATTTCCCGCAGACAGCTTCGGGTAAAACGCGAAGAATCACACACGTACATGGGGGTTCTCTCCAGGGGGAAACCATAGAGGAAATGAATGTATAAACGTCTTGATGTAAAAGGAACGTCGGAGATTATAGCTTCTTCGCAGAACAGGAGGATCGAAGGGCAAGTATAGAGGATCGGAACCTAAGTGACTTCGTTTAAACCATAGAGGAAATGAATGTATAAACGTCTTGATGTAAAAGGAATGTCGGAGATTATAGCCTCCTCGCAGAACAGGAGGATCGAAGGGCAAGTATAGGGGATCGGAACCTAAGTGATTTCGTTTAAACCATAGAGGAAATGAATGTATAAACGTCTTGATGTAAAAGGAATGTCGGAGATTATAGCCTCCTCGCAGAACAGGAGGATCGAAGGGCAAGTATAGGGGATCGGAACCTAAGTGATTTCGTTTAAACCATAGAGGAAATGAATGTATAAACGTCTTGATGTAAAAGGAACGTCGGAGATTATAGCTTTCTCGCAGAACAGGAGGATCGAAGGGCAAGTATAGGGGATCGGAACCTAAGTGATTTCGTTTATTTGTCAGGATGGGGAATAAGGAAACAAAAGCGCAGAGGGATAGACTTTCATATTCATTTTAACAAATAATGCAAGGGAAAAAAGGCTGAACAAATAAGATAAATGTGAGAGACAAAAAAAAGAAAGGACTGATTGAAACGGATGTAAGACAATAAAAGGGAAAGAAAACCAGGAAAACTAACGAAAAGGAGAGAGTAAAATTACCGACTGGCATCCCCTGATTGCCTCCATAACCTCCCCCTCTTCGGCAATCGGAATAATCTCCATTTCCCGCCTCCGAGAGAAGGAAAATGATCGTAATTGTAGTAATATCCCAGTTTATAGAAGGGCCAAAGCATAAGCTAATATTGCATCATTAACAATAGATTCACGTTTGGCGAAGTAACTAGATAAAGCCTGGAGAGATTTCGAAAATTCTGGATGAAAGGAAGTGTATGTCGCCGAACGGGTGGGAAGGGGAAACGGGTATATATATATTTTTAGTCCTTTCTGATTTTATTTCTTCCTCGATTTTTAGATTAGAATACATCTATTAGGCTAATTTTGGAAAACTAACAAATAATCTCATATCCGAGCATTTATCTTGACACAGAAATTGAATATTTCCATGGTTCTTGGAGTCATTATAACGGTACTTAAATGTCGGAAATGCTGACTCACCCGGATTGGCGGAGGGATACGTACGGCAAAAAAAAAATTATAAAAAAATAATAATAATGATAATAAAAATAAAATAGAAAAATAAAAAATATAAAAATAAAGATAAATAAAAAATGAAATAAAGAAGAATGGAGATTTTTATCAGATCTTCAAAGAGAGAAACGAAGAAAGCGAAAATGAGAAGGCAGGTACAAAGAAGAAGGCAAATGACGCTGAAGAAGAACCGAGAAAATCGAAAAGGGAAAGGGAAAGGGGACGATAGCCGAGTACAAAGAGAAAGAAGAAGAAGAAGAAGAAGAAGAAGAGAGAGAGAGAGAGAGAGAGAGAGAGAGAGAGAGAGAGAGAGAGAGAGAGAGAGAGAGAGAGAGAGAGAGAGAGAGAGAGAGAGAGAGAGAGGGAGGGAGGGAGGAGGGAGGAAGAGAGATAGAGAGGGGAAGAGAGAGATAGAGAGAGAGAGAGAGAGAGAGAGAGAGAGAGAGAGAGAGAGAGAGAGAGAGAGAGGGAGGGAGGGAGGGAGGGAGGAGGGAGGAGGAGAGAAGAGAGAGAGAGAGAGAGAGAGAGAGAGAGAGAGAGAGAGAGAGAGAGAGAGAGAGAGAGAGAGAGAGAGAGAGAAAGAAAGAAAGAAGAGAGAAAGAGAGAGAGGGGGAGAGAGAGAGAAAGAAAAGATAGAGAGAGAGAATGAGAGAAAACGAGAGAGAGAGAGAGAGAGAGAGAGAGAGACAGACAGACAGACAGAGAGAGAGAGAGAGGGAGAGTGAGAGAGAGACAGATTAAGAGAGAGACAGAGACAGAGAGATTAAGAGAGAGAGAGAGAGAAAGGGGGAGGGGCGAGCAGAACACTAAAAGAAAAGCGCAAATAGAGAAAGATCCCGTTAATTGCCCACAAAGTGAGCGGCATTTGATTGAACTTCGAAAAATATTTTCGATTTATCAAAATGTCAACATCTCATTTGTCTCCAAAGCCCAGAAGAAAGGGCGGAGGGGGAGGGAGGGGAGGGAGGGAGGGAGGGAGGGGTAGGGAGGGGGTAGAGGGAGAGAGGGAGGGAAAGGGAGGGAGGGAGGGGATAGAGGGAGAGAGGGAGGGAGGGAAGGAGGGAGGGAGGTAGAAGAGGAAGGGCAGGGGTTAGGGGGAGAGAGGGAGGGAAAGGGAGGGAGGGAGGGAGGGAGAAGAGGAGGGGTAGAGGGAGGGAAAGGGAGGGAGGGAAGGAGAAGAGGAAGGGGGAGGGGGTAGGGGGGAGAGAGGGAGGGAAAGGGAGAAAAAGGAGGGGGAGGGGGGTAGAAGGAGAAAGGGAGGGAAAGGGAGGGAGGGAAGAAAGGAGGGAGAGAGGAAAGGAGTCAGAGGAGAAGGAAGAAGGTATGGAAGAGTAAAGAGAGACAGAAGAAGAGTGAGAGAAGAGAGAGAGGGAGGAGAGGAAGAAAAGGTGAGGGAGAGGGACAAAGGACAAGAGAACGACCCCGAAAAAGCCGAGGCAGAAGTCAGCGTCAGCCGGGTTTAAACGGGACACGATCGGAGGCTCTCCGGCGCCGCCCCCGAGATTGGCAAATCCTCGAGGCGGCGGATTAGCGAATCGGGATCCCTTCCGCTCGCTTGACGCCTCCCCCCCCCCTCTCCCTCCCTTCCAACACCCCCCTCCCCTCCCCCCTCCCTCCCTCCCACCATCCCCCTCCCCTTCCTTTTTGACACTCTTTATCCTTCCTCCTTCTACCCCCTCCCCCCTTCCCCCTCCCTTCCCTCCCCCTTCCACCCCTCCCTCCCTCCCATCATCCCCCTCCCCCTCCCTTTCCTTTTTGACACTCTTTATCCCTCCCCCTTCTACCCCTCCACCCTCCTACCCCCCTACCCCCTCCCCTTCTACCCCCTCCCCTTCTTCCCCCTTCTTTCCCCTCCCCCTCCCCCTTCCACCCCCTCCCTCCCTCCTCCCCCATGGAAGCTCCTTATACCATGCTCCGCCCCCTTGGCACCTCCCCCCCCCCTTTGGAGAGATGAAATAGACATAGGGAGAGAGAGATAATGGATCGACGGATAGAGAGATGGATAGAGAGATGGATCAATAGGTAGACAAGCGGATTGGGAGATAGATAGATGGGATAATAGATAGACGGATTATGAGAGATAGATAAATGGACCAATAGATAGAGAGAAGGAATGATAGATAGATAGACGGATCAATAGATGAATAGAGAGAAACAAGTGAAAAGATAAGACAGATGTATGAAGGAATAAACAAGAAAGAATAATTGACAGATATATAAAGGTGTTATATTGATGAATAGAGAGATGCAATAGATAGATGGATAGATAGATGACAAGATAAGATAAAAAACACGGAAGGAAATAGAGATATATCCATAAAGAGATATTTAGAACCCGTTTAAGATGGGAAAAATACTGATAGACGTTTTTATATATATTCATATTTGAAGTTTTATATCATTTTTATTACAAGCCTTTTACAATCTATATTAGAAGCTCTATGCCATCAAAACTAGAAGCTCTATACCATTTATATTAGAAGCTTTATATTATCCATATTAGCAGTTTCGTACCATCTATACTAGAAGCTCTACAATCTATATTAGCAGTTTTTTACCATCTATATTAGAAGCTTTATACTATCTATACTAGAAGCTCTAAACGATCTATATTAGGAGCTTTATATCATCTATATTAGCAACTTTGCACCATCTATATTAGAAGCTTTATACCATCTATATTAAAAGCTTTATACTATCTATACTAGAAGCTCTATATCTATATTAGCAACTTTGTACCATCTATATTAGCAGTTTTATACCGTCTATATTAGAAACTTTATACCATCTATATTAGAAGCTTTATACCATCTGTATTAGCAGTTTTATACCATCTATATTACCAGCTTTATACCATCTATATTACCAGTTTTATACCATCTATAGTAGAAGCTTTATACCACGTCGTAGCCAAGGCAGGAATGCTCCTCTTGCCGCCCGGGTCACTCCAATGGCTCTTGGGGCTGCTACTGTGAAAGGACTTTGGCTTCAGTGGCACTCGAAGGGTTTTCCACGAGGGCGACTTTCAGTTTTGTCTCCCGAAGGATGGTTTGGGCGCTAGACTTTATAGTTTATGAATAATATATATATATATATATATATATATATATATATATATATATATATATATATATACATACATATATATATGTATGTATGTATGCATATATACATACATATATACATACATACATATATATATATATATATATATATATATATATATATGTGTGTGTGTGTGTGTGTGTGTGTGTGTGTGTGTGTGTGTGTGTGTGTGTGTGTGTGTGTGTGTGTGTGTGTGTGTGTGTGTGTGTGTGTGTGTGTGTGTGTGCGTGTGTGTGTTTATGTGTGTGTGTGTGTGTGCATACATATCAATGTGTTTGTGCGTAAGTGTGAGAGAGAGCGCATGTGAATGTGCGTGTGCGTGTGCCTGTGTGTGTGCGTGTGTATGTATGTGCGTGTGTGTGTGTGTGTGCGTGTGCGTGTTCGTGTGCGTGTGCGTGTGTGTGTGTGTGCGTGCATGGTGAAAGTGTAAACAGGTTATTGAATTTGTAAAAGCAATTTAAGCGGTTTCCGAATGGCATAACAAGGTCACATGCCTAATGTCTGTTTTCGTGTTTTGTTTGTCAATATTTCATTCACTTTCCTTCTCTCTCTGACTCTGTCTTTCTCTATCTCTTTCCCGCTATCTTTCTTTATCTATCTATCTCTATCTTTCTCTGTCTCTCACTTCCACTCTCTCTCCCTTTTTTTCCCTCCCTCCATTCTCTCTCTCTCTCTCTCTCTCTCTCTCTCTCTCTCTCTCTCTCTCTCTCTCTCTCTCTCTCTCTCTCTCTCTCTCTCTCTCTCTCTCTCTCTCTCCGTCGTAATGTATATTAGAGCAACAGTAATTATCTCTCTCACTATAACCTCATTTGCGTCAGCCACTGATAACATTTTTCCTTCCCCCACTACCCCCCTCCCCACTGACTTTTCCTGCTAGTTACTTATTTGTCAATTCCGTTACCTCCCCCCCCCACTCCCTTCCCTTTCTCCTATGTTGATATTCCTTTTTTGCCGCTATGCCCCTCCTCTGATATGCCCCTCCTCTGATATGCCCCTCCTCTGATATGCCCCTCCTCCGCCATGCCCCTCCTCCTCCATGCCCCTCTAGCACTCTTTTCGTCATTTTTTGTCATTTGTATCATAAATTGTCAACTTTTTGAGCCGCGCAGTCACACGGGTTGAAAAAACAATGGCGTCAGTCACGCGAAACGACGATATCACTGTACGCTTTACTTCCCAATTTATTCCTTGTGCACCCGCCATTTCTGATATCCCAGAGGCAACGATTAGGACGAATATTATCTACGAGAAATTCCTCAGAAAGACGTGTCCAGACAGGAGAATTAGCACGAGACGCGACGATATCGAAACTGGAGAGGAATGGCGCGCACTGCTCTCGCGGATGTAAACAATCTTGCGAACACTTAAAACAAATTTTATCTATTTCTGTAAATAATGAATTTCATATTTACTAATCTATTGTTTTATAGTATATATACTAAATTTATTCTCACATTCTTTATGTTACAATCAATTTTATTTAACATAGATGCAAACATTCTTGAATAAGGGTCTTGATTTGACTAGGTCTGGCTGAAAAAGTTGACGGAAAGGTTTTTCAGCGGAAACGACCATTATCGTCTGACCGGAATATCAATAGTTCGCTCAAAAATTGCGAAAAAATTCAGATTTTTTTCAAAACATTGATGGGAAAAGTACTAGCGTGACAGCACCTTTACTGTAACCCTATTTTGTATTACTTCTCCCTCTGTTATCCTCCCCCCCCTTCTTTTCCTGCCTTCTTTACCTCCTCTTCTAGAAGCCCCTTTACCCCCCCTGCCCCCCGCCCCCTTGTAGGAGTCCCTTCCCCCTCCCATATCTACGAGCAACCCCTCACGCCTCCTTCTTCTCCTTGCCATGTAAAATCTTCCTCCTTCTCCTACTCCCTCCTCACACCCTTCCTCCCCCTCCACCACCACCTCCTCCTCCTCTTCCTCCCCTCCCCCTCCTTCCTCCTCCTCCTCCTCCCTCCCTCCTCGCCCCCTTACTTCCCCTCCACCCCCTCCTCCTTTTCCTCCACTTCCTCCTCCTCTTTCTTTCCTCTTTCTCCCACCTCCCTCCCCCTCCTTCCACCTCCTCTTTCTCCCTCCCTCCTCACCTCCTCCCTCTTCCCCCTCCCCTACCCGCTCCCCCTCCACCCCACATACACCTCGAACGACCACCTAACGAGCAAGGGACATAATTACTGGATACTCGAGAAATTAGTTAAAGGCGATCGCCGTCTGATTTTGGGGAGAGAATGGTGCTTGGGAAAAGGTGAGCGACGGGGGACTTAATTTATATATATATATATATATATA
>NC_091558.1:45701147-45708647 GCF_042767895.1 Penaeus vannamei | reverse complement strand
GTCCGTCCCCCAGCTGCCGCATAAAAGGGAGTCCGTCCCCCAGCTGCCGCATAAAAGGGAGTCCGTCCCCCAGCTGCCGCATAAAAGGGAGTCCGTCCCCCCAGCTGCCGCATAAAAGGGAGTCCGTCCCCCAGCTGCCGCATAAAAGGGAGTCCGTCCCCCAGCTGCCGCATAAAAGGGAGTCCGTCCCCCAGCTGCCGCATAAAAGGGAGTCCGTCCCCCCAGCTGCCGCATAAAAGGGAGTCCGTTCCCCAGCTGCCGCATAAAAGGGAGTCCGTCCCCCAGCTGCCGCATAAAAGGGAGTCCGTCCCCCAGCTGCCGCATAAAAGGGAGTCCGTCCCCCAGCTGCCGCATAAAAGGGAGTCCGTCCCCCAGCTGCCGCATAAAAGGGAGTCCGTCCCCCAGCTGCCGCATAAAAGGGAGTCCGTCCCCCAGCTGCCGCATAAAAGGGAGTCCGTGCAAGTGTTGTGCTAATTTCTTCTCTTGAACGGACAGCGGGCCGGCGGGGAGAGCGGGATCGGTTACACCAACAAACTTTCACAACAACTTTCGATCGGCGTGGAAGGGAGACAGAGAGGGAGAGAGAAAGGGAAGAGAACGGGGAGAAGACAGAATGAGAAAAGAGAGAGACGGAGAGGGGAAGGGGGAAGAGAGAGAGGGGGGGAGGGAAGAGAAGGCGGGGAAGACAGAATGAGAAAAGAGAGAGACGGAGAAGGGAAGGGGAGGGGAAGAGAGAAAGGGAAGAGAAAGGGGAGGAAGACAGAATGAGAAAAGAGAGAGACGGAGAGAGAGGAAAGAGGGGCAGGAAGGGAAGGGAGGAAAGACGGAATGAGAGAAGGGAGAGAATAGAGGGTAAAGGGCGAAGAGTGAGAAAGGGGGTGTGAGGGAAGAGAAGGAGGGGAGGAAGGAATGAGAAATAGAGAGACGGAGAGGGGAAGGGGGGAGAGATAGGGAGAGAGAGGGAGGGAAGGAAGAGAGAGAATAGAGAAAAAGAGAGAGAGAGAGAGATCAGAGGTGAAGGGAAAAGAAGGAGGGGTAAAGTAATGAGAAAAAGAGAGACACAGGAGAGGGGAAAATAGAGGGAAGAGAGAGAGAGAGAGAGGGGCGAAGGGAAAAGAAGGGGAGGGAATCAAGGAATGAGAAATAGAGAGAGACGGAGAGGGGAAGAGAGAGAGAGAGAGAGAGAGGAAGGGAAGGGAAGAGAATGAGAAATAGAGAGACGGAAAGGGGAATGGGGAAGAGAGAGAGAGAGAGAGAGAGAAGGAAGGGAAGGGAAGAGAATGAGAAAAGAGAGAGACAGGGAGAGGAAGAGAGAGAGAGAGAGAGAGGAAGGGAAGGGAAGAGAATGAGAAATAGAGACACGGAAAGGGGAAACGGGGAAGAGAGAGAGAGAGAGGAGGAGACTAGAAATGGAGAGAGCGGACCGAAGTTTGGCGCGCCGAAGCCAAAGCCGGAGCCGCTCAAAAGCATCGTTAATTTCCGCTCCGTATGACGTGTGTCGCCATTCGGACACGGCTTTAGCGCCCGGCCTCCGAAATATGGAAAAAAAAACGATTCAAAACATAAAGACGATTTTAAACATAAAAAACGATTCAAAACATAAAAACGATTCAAAACATAAAATCGATTCAAAACAAAAAAAAACGATTCAAAACATAAAAACGACTCAAAAAATTATTCTACCACATTCCGCACAGGAAAAAAAACACACAATTGAAAACCCATCATCACAACAGCGGAACTTAATCAACTGCTTTTATTCAATACAATCTATATTACAATCTATCTTTTGACGGCGGCGCAACAGAGATGAGCCGACCGCTTCGCCAGTAATCAATTTAGCGGTAAAGCAGAGAGCGATGTGAGGCGAAATAAGAAATGATTTGGCGTTATTTTCGTCGGCGTGGAACCGCTCGTGTGGGGGGGGGGGTGTTTGACGTGTATGTAAAGTGTATGTGCGTTTGTTTTTGTGTGTGTGTTTCTGTGTATATATACATGCGTATCCGTCTACCATTCCATCTATCCATCCGCCCATCAATCTATCCATACATACATACTTCCACCTCCATACATACATACACCCACATACATCTGTATACATAAATACATTCATACGTCCACATACATCTGTATACATAGATACATTCATACATCCACATACATCTGTATACATAAATACATACATACATCTACATCTATACATACGTACATCCACATACATACATACATACGTACATACATCTATACATACATACATGGATATGAAAGATATATCAAAGTCACTCGGAATGACCGTGATCAATGACTCTTTCTACAAAATAGACATGACATTTGGTGTTTTTTTTTTCTCTCTCTCTCTCTCCTTTGGTTTCGCTTCCCCTTGCAGTGCTGAAGAGTATGGCCGCTGCCTCTATACTCTGTTCTCCTCCATCCTGCGAATCTATCCTTCCTATCTGGGGCTCTTCTGAAAAAGGATATCAGCCGCAGACGGGAATCCTACGCCATCGAGAATTTCTAATTTTGCGATCTTGTCCATATAGGATATATTCATGATGAAGAAAGTACAATGGATATTATATCTATAATACTTCTCGGGTGTCGAGTCATTTAAGTCATTTAAGCATGGAGGTTTTTTTTCCCCTGGGTCGAGTTTTCAGGTCGTGTTTTCAGCACCGTAGAGGAGGGATGACATTTACAGGTGGGCTGACTTTACATGTGACATTGGCTTATTTACAAGCCGATTTTTCCACAGATTTCTCCTGTAATCTTCCAAAAATCGGTGCTTGCACATCCCACCCTGTATCGGACCTCGCAGTCTAAAGCGAGGTCACACTAGTCTCCGCTGCCCTGAGACCCCTAGACAACCTCGCCGAAGCCAGGTCAGCTGACCAGTTAAGAGTTGCAGCTGGTCAGACTTGGGCGAGGCTGCTTAGGGATCCCAGGACACGCATACATACGTATATACATACATATAAATACACACATAAAACCATAAGCATAAGCATACATACATATACAAACACACATACAGTAAACATGTAATTACCTCTCTCTATCTACCCCATTACGTTCTATACCCATTAAGCTTCTCCACATCATATCTAATTGAAATGGAACTGTCAGGTGTTGCGGAATCTTAAGTGATGCCATCTCTTGTTATGCGTGTATGTACATGTATGCATGTGTTTGTGTATTATGAATTTATATAAATGTGTGTGTGTGTGTGTGTGTGTGTGTGTGTGTGTGTGTGTGTGTGTGTGTGTGTGTGTTTGTGTGTGTGTGTGTGTGTGTGTGTGTGTGTGTGTATGCGCGCGTAGGTGCCTGCGTGAATACATCTCCTTCCACGGGAATATGTGTATGTATGTTGCGTGTGTGTGTGTGTGTGTGTGTGTGTGTGTGTGTGTGTGTGTGTGTGTGTGTGTGTGTGTGTGTGTGTGTGTGTGTGTGTGTGCGTATGCGCGCGTAGGTGCCTGCGTGAATGCATCTCCTTTCACGGGAATATGTGTATGTATGTTGCGTGTGTGTGTGTGCGTGTGTGTGTGTGTGTGTGAGTCAGACACACGCACATGGTTCTATTTTATTTCCTCTGTGTCCACGTGTCGCTTTGCTTCCATTTCTGCCTTTCATTTCTCAAGCGACGCGCCCAAAAAATTGAAACGTAAGCATGAATATGCAAAATGAATGCTTGATCGGATGTGAAGCGAAAATGGCGAATAGAAGGAAGAAAGGAAGAATGAAAGCAATGACGAAATGATAGAAAAGGAGAAAGAAAGAAAAAGGACAAAGGAGAGAAAGAAAAAGCCAGGACGAGAGACAAGAAAAAGAGAAAGAAAGAAAATAAGAGAAAGCAAGAACGAAAGAAAAGAACCAGAGAAATCAAAAAAGCAAGAAAGGGGTAAAAAAAAAGAATAAAAAAGTAAGAAAGGGCTAAAAAAAAAAATTAAATAGAAAGAGAATAATGAGAAATCAAGGACGAAAGAAAGAAAATAGAAAAAAAGACTCAAGAAGGGCGCCAGCGATGAGGGCCACAGAGCCTCGAAGATGATAATGAAACACACCCGCCTTCTAATTGGTTCTTCGCCAATAACAGGAAACTCGAGGCTGCCGACGGGTTTCCAGAGCCGACTTTTGGGCTTGGGGGAAACTTTTGCGAGTGGAGCTGCGGATCTGTCGGCCGACGGGGCGGGGTGGGGGGCTTCGGGAGAGGAAGAGGAACTGCTCAGGTGTACGTCTATCACGTCTACCTTCTACCTCCTTCCAATTTTATTCCATTTCTTTCTATTCCTTTCCTTTTCCTTTTGTCTTTATCATCTATCGTCCATCTACTCCCATTTTCTTGTGTTTCCCTTCTTCTCTATCCACTCTCTTCGTCCTTCTTTCACGTTCTTTCACTTTCTTCCACCTCCATCCGTATTTCTCCATCTCCCTCCAGCTATGTCCATTCTCCTCGACCTTCTTTCACCTCTTCCACCTCCATCCATCTTCTACCTTCTTCCTCCTACTCCTCCCACCTCTATCCTCTCTCCTCTTCCTCCACCGCTTTCCACTTAATCTCCACTTCTCTTCCACTTCTCCGTACTCTCGTCCACCTATTTCCACCTGCTTCCACATCTGCCATCTGCTTCCACTCTTTCACCTTATTCCCTTCTCCTTCCCTTTTGTACTTCCTCTTCCACTTCCTTCGACCCCTTTCTCCCTCTCTCGCTCTTTTGGTCTCCAGAGAAAGTGGAAGGAGAGTGGAAAGGGAGGGATATAGTCAAGGGAAACAGAGGTGTGCAGAGAGGGAGAAAGAAAAAGGGAAGGAGAGAGGGAAGGAGGGAGAGAGAGACACAGACAGACAGACAGACAGACAGACAGACAGACAGATAGACAGATACAGAGAGAGACATGCAGACAGAGAGAGAGAGAGAGAGAGAGAGAGACATGAAGTTACTCCTTTCTCTTTCTTTCCCCTCTCCTCCTTCCCCCTCCCCTCTTCCTCCCCCGTCTCTCCACCTTAGTGATTCCCAACCTTTACAACTTCGAGGAACCCCTGTAATATTTTTTTCCCATTCCAAGGAATTCCTATATATAGTATATATAGGGCATTGTTATATACATTGAAATACATTGAACTGACTGACAAGTAGGGGTATGGTGATGTGTGGAAAGCGTTTGTGACGTGTTGCTGAACAGGAAATGTGAATTTTGAATTAAGAATTGTCGTTTTGAAATAGCACAGAATTGTTTTATGGTTTCTCGCGGAATCCCAGTTGGGAGTCACTGCCCTCTCTCTCCCCTTCCTCCCTTCCCCCTCTCTCCCCTCTCCCCTCCCTTCCTCCCTCCGCCCCTTCCCCTTTCCCCACCTTCCCTACCTTTCCCCCTCTCTCCTCCTTTCCCCCTCTTCCCTCATTCCTTTCCCCTCTCTCCTCCCTTCCTCCCTTCCCCTTTGTCCACCTTTCCTCCCCTTCCCCTTTGTCCACCTTTCCTCCCCTTCCTTGTCCACCTTTCCTCCCCTTCCCTTTCCCCACCATCCCTCCCTCCCTTCCTCCCTCCCTCCCTCCCTCCCTCCCTTCCTTCCTTTCCCCTTCCCCCACCCACCCACCCTCCCTCCTCCCTTCCTCCCTCTCACCTACCCTACCCCTCCGCCCCTTCCCCTCTCCCCCACCTACCCTCCCTACTCTCACCTCCCTCCCTCCCTCCGCCCCTTCCCCTCTCCCCACCCTCCCTCCGCCCTACCCCCTCCCTCTCCCCCACCATCGCCCCGACAAACTACCCTTCCCGCGCAGCGTGAGCGAGGTCAAACTCCCCGCGGTCATTTACAAGTGTCAGAACCGCCATCTTGCCTGACCGCACCTCGAGACGGGGAGGGGGTCGGGCAAGCGGAAGAGCCGGGGTGACTGACGGCCGGAAGAGCCACGGAGATCCTCGGGGGAAAAGGCTGCTCCTTATTATACAAAGACCCGCGCGAGAGAGAGAGAAGGAGATTAAAGGCAGAAGAAAAAGGGAAGAGGAAAAAATCTGATTAGCATTGATATCAGACGTGTATTGGTGATGTGGTCAAAGTGCGCCCTCGGGAGGCGGCGGTGGAGGGATGAGGGTACGGACGCGCACACGCGCACAAACACACACATACTCTCAGCGTACACACACACGAAAATACATATATACATACGCGCACAGACAGACGCACACATACTCTCAAGGTACACACACACGAAAATACATACAGACATAGGCACACATACTCTCAACGTATGCACACATGCGAGTAGACATACACATACACACATACGCTCGCCGCTCCCCCCGAGGGCGGCTGTCCTCGCGGCGCAGATCAGCGGCGTTGAATCACGCTCTCTGTCGCCGCCCGATCTCTGCGGGCGTGGCGGGGCATGGCGTGGCGGGGCGGGGCGGGGCATGGCGTGGCGGGGCGGGGCGGGGCGGGGCGGGGCGTGGCGGGGCGGGGCGAGGGGTACGTGCCCTGATCGCGTTTTTTCCCTTTTTTTGGGGGGGGGTTGTTTTTTTTTTTTTTTTTTTTAGGTTTATAGACAAAACTAGTTTCGAGGGGTTGTTTTTTGTGTGTTTATTTTTCTTTGTTTTATAACAAATAAATTTGATTTCGTATTTTTTCAATTTTGTGTTCTGATTTTCTATGTTTTTCGCTTATTTTACCAATTAAATGACTAGTTTCGTCCCGTCATTTTTACCGTATTCTGATTTATTCTAAATTTAAAGAAAAACCTATTTCGTTTCGTCGATTTTTTTCTCTAGACTGAAGGAGAAACAAGTGTCGTTCCCTCGATTTCATTTTCCTTTTCCTCCATTTTTCTTTCCTAGTTTTGTCTCGTTTTAGTCTGTTTCCCCTTTTTCTATTTCTTTCCTAGATTAAATGACGAACTAATTTCGTTCCCTCATTTGTCATCATTTATTTTTTTTTTTCTAGATTAGTTTCGCTTCGTTTTTCTTTCCATCTTTTCGTTCCTTCGTGGATGAAAAGGCGAGAGAGAGAGAAAAAAACAAAAAAAAACTATTTCTCGTCGGATTTCGTGTTCGTTGCGATGGCGGCAGCCGGGGGGGGAGGGGAGTGAGTTAATGCCGGGGAGGAGGGGAGGGGGCGTAGTTAATTACTTTGATTAATGGTGTTTTCCTGCTTTTTGGACGGGCACTTCATTTGTATTGTCTGTTTTTTAATGTTTTTTTTAATGTTTTCTACTTTTTATATCATTTTTGTTTTTTCTTCTTCTTTTCTCTGTTCATTATTCTCTTTCATCTTCCTCTTTTCTTTTTTTCCTTCTTTTCTTTCTCCTTTTTTTTGCCTTCTGTTTATTTCCTTTTTTTCTTGTCTGTTTTTTCCCGTTTTTTTCTCTTCCTCTCATGGCTATATTCTATTTTTTTTCCTTTATTCTTACTCATACTTTTATCCTCCCTTTCTCTGTTCCTTGTTCAATTACCACCATTATTCCCTTTCTCTTTAATTATTATCAATTATTACTTTATCATCTTACCCCCCCCCCCTCA